>NC_057933.1:7623329-7778329 GCF_018555375.3 Anguilla rostrata | reverse complement strand
TGCTAATAGTAGTTCTGTCGCTGGCTAACGACAACACAGCGCATCATCACCCTCGTCATACCATATCTTCTTAGGGCAGGTCTAAAGCACTTAGATAGTTAACCTGACGGTCTCTGTGTCTGGCCAGAGCTGGCCACTCCAGGAGGCTAACTGCCCCTCACAGTTCAAGACCCACTACGACACACAGGACCGACTCATCGAGTGCTTTCATATATCTGAGCTGAGCCGGTGTTTCGCGAGAACAAAATCAACTCCAGAGAGCAGTGAAGCAGCTATCCGTCCCGCCCCCCCCCCCTTTTCCACTCAACAACCTGGAATAAATAGACTATTTTTGGTCAGACTTTGTCCTCGATTCACACACACGTAGTACAATAGATGCAGCAGAACATCAGTGGCAAGGAAGGAAAGGAGAAACTCTCCAGTTTAGTTTAAATAGAACTCCATTTTAAAAGTAGCCTTCAAAGTATGAGTCCAAACATGTGCTCGTGTCCCCATTTGCTCTGTGTACCCATTTTGACCTGGTCTTGGCCCAATGCTTGGCCAATTCATTTTTCCAGGGAGCTAATGTTGACGTTGAGTTGATGTGTTTTCCTGCAACCCAATCAGCCAGTCAGCAAGTGTCATTGTTTAGTTAGGCTAATCTACCAATCCTTGGCTGCCGTAGACTGCTGACTAACAGTCATGTGCTTAGTCATGAAATGGCTGTGCAACGGTAGACGACATGACGCTAATTCAACTTTGACACAGGTTAGTCACAACCAGCAACTAGCACGTTTTAGAAGAGTTCGGGTTTGCTTCTGTTTCTTTCTGGGAAGTTAATGGCGAAAGTGCTGTATGGGGTGCGGAGGTGTGAGCGAGAAGCTCAGTGCACTGATTTTCTCCAGAAGTGTGTTTTTGATGTGAGGAGACGTCCTGCTGACTGAAACCGGGGGGTCCAGGGCCAGCTTAGGCCCCTCCTGCTGACGGCACTGGGCTCAGTAAATGTCAGAGGGCCTTCACACACACACACACTTCAGCTGCCTTTACCTAGCGGATTAAAACCCGCAGCCTCTCCTGCTGTGTATTTGTGAGCGCATTTCATGCTCCCGTGGACACTGGCTTTCCAAAACCATGGGTTCACTTCTGCTTCGGTTACGTGCTGATCACGAGAGAAACTGGAGATGAGGGTTCGGTGTGAAGGTTCAGCTGGAGATGGAGGTTCAGTGTGAAGGTTCGGCTGGAGATGAGGGTTCAGTGTGAAGGTTCAGCTGGAGATGTGGGTTCAGTGTGAAGGTTCAGCCGGAGATGAGGGTTCGGTGTGAAGGTTCAGCTGGAGATGTGGGTTCAGTGTGAAGGTTCAGCCGGAGATGAGGGTTCGGTGTGAAGGTTCAGCCGAAGATGAGCGTTCAGCGTGATCTTCTCTGATAATGCAATCAGCAGACAGGAAAATGAATCCCCATTAAATAAAATACGATAAGGAAACATTTTAGGTTTTAAATAAATCATTATGCATATTCTCCGTAGTGTTAGTTTCAAATGAGAGGTCTTATTAATGAGGAACAAAGCTACAATTTATAAATATTGTAAAAGTGCAGAAGCAGCCAACTGTTTTCTGTGTTTTCATAGATTAAGCGACCTGTGGCAGAAACAGATATTTAGAAAGCTAATGAAAGAGAGAAAGAATGCTTTAATTACACAAATCTAAAAGGAAATGCATTCTTCAGGCAGGTGACATTCACACGCAGGGTGGCTTCTCTGGAATTTTGGCTTTGCTCTTCATTTGAACATAAATTGCTTATACTTAAGCCTTTTGCTGAAAACACAGACACACACACACACCACGTTTTCTGGGTCATGATCGGCACCAAAATGTTTGTCACAGCGGACTGATTTCAGATGTGTGTACAGTACAAGGCCTTAGTGATTCAGGGCTTATGAACCAAAGTAAATCAGCCTTTATTATGAGACAGGAACCAGTCTCCCCAATGCCCTGCCACTGCTGGGAAGTAGCACTGAGTCAGCCAGCACTAGAGAAGAACATACGCAATAGGAAAATATATAAAAATGTACCTGTAAAACAAACGCAAACTGATCTTTATACGTATTGTTTGGCCAGCACCTGGTTCTTAGAGAGCTTCTGTGAAAACAAAGACGCTGTCAGAAATGTCAAATTTATTATTTTTCTTGTTTCTTGTTGATGTGTTTTGATTTTTAATGCTTGCTAAGTTCTTTCGTTCGTTTTTCCAATTGCTTACCCTCAGAAGGCAACAGTTTTTTTTTTGTTTTGTTTCAAAAAAAATAAATACAATTTTATATCCTTTCCTATCGCCTTCCACTCAATCCATTACATTACGGGCATTTAGCAGACGATCTTATCCAGAGTGACTTGCAAGCGTTCAAAATCTACCCACAATCCTCCTGTCTCCTGGACGGCGGTGCTGTCTCCATTGTGACTCATGTGCTGGTTCAGTGGCGTTAGGCTCGCTGGCGAAGTTCTGTTTTCAGGAGAAGCTAACGTGCGTCGTCATCAGCACTATTTTTCACAGGAACCTGAGTCATAGCCACACATCTGTCAGTGTTTCAGGGTTTCTTCTTTTTCTTTTTTCTTTTTCCAGAAATCATTTTTCACCATTCACCCTCATTTTGCGTGTTTTCGCAAGAGCGCCTGCCCCGTGCTACGTGAGCTTTGAGCCGTTCTAATTGGTTGTTTGCATTTCATTTCCATAGCCATGCTTACGGGGGTATGGCCCGTCACTACAACCTAGCATCCAAGCTAGTAGAAGAGCAGGGCAGATGAGATAGCTACAGGAGCTGCTTGAATCAGTGCCTCAACCTGGGCAAGGTAAACCACACGCAGCTGTATAAACGGACTGCTTGCTTTAGAAAAAGCAAGCTAAGTCGGAGTTAGTCACTCTGCAAACGGACATCTGCTGACTGCCACACCGTAATGCAATGTGACCGATTTTAAAGCAGATTTCTGGAATTCTCACACTGTCAGTAAAACAGCTCAGCTCTAAAACAGTCAGTAAAACAGCTCTTAACTCTGACAGCTCACTGTCAGTAAAACAGCTCTCACACTGTCAGTAAAACAGCTCAGTACGGCTTTTGTACGGTACAAGTGCCACCTGACCTCCGGGGTAGAGCAAAAGTGAGATGGTGTTCCAGGCACTCCAAAACTACCAAATGAAGAAAAAGGAATGAATTAAAAAGGCCTTTATTGTGAAGGCTAAAACATTATAAAAAAAAACGCTAGGACGTCTAGAAAAGCCAACACGTTTGAGCCGCAGACTGGCCTTCATCGGGGCTTGAAGGGTCTCCAGAGTGGGTTCGGTTTCGATGGCGGACGCTGCAGGTTTTCGGGCCTGAGGCTGGGTCACTTGCTGACTGCATCCGAAAGTCCGCAGCGGGAGAACACAGCCGGCTTTGTCCCGCCGGTGGCGGGGTGGGTTTAATTTGGTCGGGTTTCCTTGGGTTACCACGGCAATAACTCCTGTCAATGACACTGAAAAGGTCACCGTTTTTCACCAGTGACAGACGCACCTCTCCGTAACTCTTTAATTGAACTATACGCCATGAAGTCTGAGTAATGCTGACACAATCATGACTTAAGACCTGCCATTGCCAGCCACGACAGCTCATTACACCTCATGACAAGTGTCATAACACTGTCATAATGTGTGCAGTGATTTTTACAAAGCAGATTAAAATAAATACTACTCCGTAATCACAGTGTACATTATGTCAGTGTAATGACATCCACCACAAGCTGTAGTACACTAGTGTCGAGTCACACTTATAGTTGAAGTGAAGTGCTAGCCACCTCTCCTCCAATCAGCACATGCTCTCCTGTAGTACTGTGTGATCTGTGGTGTTAAACTAGCCACAGTGGAGGGACAAAATGGCGAATTCCACATTTGGGAAGATGAAGTGAGAAAATAAATTGCTACAGAAAGCAAAAGTAGGAATTATGGTTATTAAATTCTCGTACCTTTCTCTTTCGCTCCATGTTTAATATTCATTACAGTTGTGCAATATTTTAAAAATGGGAAAATTTTATTTGCTTTTTCCGTTCAGTTTTGGGAAACGTACACCACGGTTTGCAGGCGAACACTCCGCCATCTCCTACCCCACAACACCACAAAGTTTTCAGTTACCAGAAGCGTGTGACATCAGCATTAGTATGTTCAACTACGAACCTTCTAATCACATACTTGTGACCTCACACCTTGGAGGGTTTAGCCCTCTTTCAGCCGTGTCCAGCATCACATCAGCAAAGTGGGTTGAGGAACGTCCCTGGAGGTCTGTGTCAGCAGGAAAAAGAAAATAGCCTTGCGGCCGGACTGAGTTACGGCTGGATCCCGGCGAGTGTTAGCGGAAAAACGGGGCCGCCAGACACGCACGCCGCCCCTGCCCTCAGGTGAGTAACCCCGAAAGTGCGCGGACCAGCGGCCCGGAGAGCTGAGGCCGCTGCGCCTTTTTTTCCCCGAAGCGCGCTCCTCCTCCATCCGAACGCCGGAGTCATGCAGGCCCCGGGGAGACCCGGCATTCCTGCGTGGACTGAACACATGCGCCGCGCGCGCACACGTGTTCTCAATCTCTGCCTCGTACCCGTGCGGTGGATGTCCAGTTCGCTACGTCTTCAGGAAACGAGAGAAACGAACAGGAGTTATTTGTTCATTTCGTAAACGCTCAGATGCGTTTTATGTAAATGTTTAAAATATTTAAATGATGACACTTAACGTATGAAATATTTTGTTCATCATATGAAATATTTATGCAAATGTGTTGGAGCGGGTGCATGATCGCATACTTCCCTTTAGCTGCCATCAACCCTGTGAAGAGCAGGTTGTTTGGAAAGTTTTTTCAGCATTCTAAATCGGTGTTCTAGAACTCCATCCCTTTCAGTTATCAGTCATGATTGTTACATCAGCATTAGAACGTTCAGTGGAGAACATTCTAATCACGTATTTGTGATCTAAAACCTCAAAGGGTTTTTAATCAAATCCCCTGCTGTTCCCAAGCTGTGCTGTGCGTGTACTGTGCCAGAGACCTCTACACCAAGCACAGGCCAATCACAGGTGCCTGGCTAAGCACAGGCAACACTACTGCGAAGCGCGAAACGCCCCCCCCCCCCCCCCCCCACCAGGTAACGCTGCGACCAAGCTCATTATGTTCTGTGAGGTCATGCAACTGTCTGCTCTGACACGATGAGGTCATCGCACAGCTGAAATATGACTTCATGTTGGCAGGGCCAAGAGGAAACTAGCAAACCAGTCTGGTTACATATCTGCACATTGTGTGTGTGTGTGTGTGTGTGTGTGTTTTTATTACACCTTGTTTTTCAAACCTGGTTATTCATCTCTAATGAGAAACAGCACACCCTCTAACAGTTCAGGGTTTGCCAACTGTTCAATCTGGGAACGCAATTATAAAATTGTGCATAATGTAACACGGTTATTTAAATGACTCTGGTTTGGAAGAGGCTTGCAGGGCGAGCTTTGGGCGTTTTCCGTTGCGGGTGTATCCCCAGACTAAAAATAAAAATAAAATAAATCCATCGATTCCATTGTTACAGAACGAGGACGAACAGAAGCGCTGCAGGAAAAGAGGTGGTGCGTTTGGAAACCCGGCCTCATCTCCGGGCGGTAGATCAAGATGGCCGCCGTGTGTGGGACCTGCAGCGCTCTGAGCCAGCCATTGTTTGCACTTGTCAGTTCCCCCTTCTACTCATTAATTTCTGTGATGAAGGCAAACTGTGGAAAATGACATCAGTCACGCGTCGCTTTCGTTCGCGCGGCCACCGCTACGCGTTACGTAACTGTTCCTCCTTTGTGGGGGACGCATTTTTAAACCTTAATTGATCGAAATATTACCAGATAGCTGAAGGGCCAACTGTGGCCTAACCCTGTCCCGGTCAGCACCAACTGTGCAGTGTCTGCCGTTCGTCAGCCAAATTCTTGTGATTGGTCCATAGTGGCCTTTTCTTTCTGGCATACCAGTGAACATTTTTGTGGTGAAAAGTAGGTGACACAGCATCTGTTTAGATGTTCAGGTAAAAAAAACAACTATATTTAGTTGAAAAGTGAAGGTTTTTCTGGCTGATTACAATGTAGCCAGTCTATACTCGGTAGCTAGGTTGGGGTTAGCCTAGTCCGTTTATGTCAAAACCTCTCTCAGCCTTGATTTCCAACCCGCTAGACGTCTAGATTCAGGCTTTTGCTCACTGAGCTATGCCTTCACAGCAGTCTAGTCTCACTTCGCATTGTTATCGCAGTAGTCTAGCTGTAGCGATTCTTTTTTTAACTGTCCACTCTGCTTCTTGATTGTCTAGGGTCGAACGGGACCCAAGCTGACCATGTCCAATCCCAGGCCAATCCCAGGCCAATCCCAGGCCAATCCCAGGCCTGCCAGCACTCTTTCAGGTGATGGGTGAAACCCTTCTCTCCTGGGTAGAGGAAGTAGACAGCATCACTGGTCACCCTGGAGGACCCTGTCACATGACCCTGCATGCCTGGGAATTCTCTGCTGATGTCACTCACTCTTAGTCCAGTAAATGCTCCTGAAAAGCGCTTTCCTTGCTAAAGAGTGGGGGAAAATGAGGAACTTCACAAGAGACACTGTACAAACTGTGTATGTGTGTGCTAGTGTGTGTATATGTGTGCAGTGTATGTGTATGTGTGTGTGTGGGCGTGAGTCCTGTATATGTGTGTGTACGTGCGTACGTGCATGTGTGTGTGTGCGTGCAGTATATGTGTGTGTGTGTGTGTGCGTGCGTGCATGGCTTTGTTTCCAGTCCTGTTTCTACAGTTTCGTTCCTCTTTTGCAGATGGTGTGATGAACACAAAACCCACCACAAAATACAAAATAACTTCTAGAGATTGCTTAAGTGGGAAGATGCTCAAGAAGGCTAAAAAAGATTTAGTGTTCTTTGAAATATGCTGACACAAGCATCGTCTGGTTGGCCAAGTCATCCTATTATCTGTGGCTGGTGACCCGTGAGTTATTTAAGGGGTTAGAGGAGGGTAAACGGGGTGGTTAGGGGTGAGAGGGGAGGCAGAAATGACTCCTGCTACTCTAAGTCCTCTAATTTGGCCCATTAAAACCCGTTCCTTGCACAAGAGGCATTGTGGACAAAACAATGTATTGGGGTTCCTCCCTGGCTCAGTGAAAGAGACTATACAGACGTTGACAAAGACGAGCAAAACCGCGGTCTCCACACAAGTGAACACACACACACACACACACAAACACACACAAACAACACACAGACTGCTCCATCCATGGTAACACACACAGCTACTGGGTTCAGGAACATTCAGTTTTCACAATTCCGCTCGAGCCAGCGTGAGACTGTCGATCTGCAGCTCGCCCTCCGTCTGGACGACTGGAGCTCCACGCACTCGTCAACCACGGAGTCTAATCCGTCTCTGGATCGACCTTTCCGAAGAGTTTGGCGACAGATCAACAGAGCGGCCCACTGCCCTAGAACCTGGGGCACCGTGTCGACCAGATTAAAAGTTGAAACGGTTGGTGCGGGAGCCTTTATCCGGGCCTGCGAATTCCTCGGGGTGAAAAGGTGCGAAGGAAGGGTACCCCAAAACGGTCCTGTCTCCGTCTCTACACCTCTACTTACTGACCTGGGTAAAACACGGCGGCTAAATGAACGTGTGAACATAGGAACGAAGAGAAATGCTGGTCAGAGATAGAAATTACACAAGGCAATTAAAATGGAAATAAATGGGAGAATACGTTAGAGCACATTAGAGATTAAACCAAATGAATGCCTGTACCGATGGCAGAATATGATAGTGAGGTATGTATGGGCCAAGTCTGCACTGTAGAGACTATTGAAGGAATGCAGAAGTGTACGGCAAGATGAGTGAAGGGGAGAAGTAGAGGTTTCCTCTCCGAACCCCCCCCCCCCCCCTTTTTCAAAGAACAGGGAAGTCAATCAAATGGGGCAGAGGTGAGAGCCGCCCTCCTGGGGCTGAAACCCCCAAAATGACAGTAAGGGGGACGGTCAGTGGAAAGACGAGAGGGGGTGCAGAATTTGGGTAGAGCCGGAATGAAGGCCCGACACACACGCGGTAATCTCCGGGTCAAACTGGGGGTCCCGGGAGAAGCAGCACACACACATCCTCGGCTGCGTTTACACCCCCCCCCCCCCAATCCACTTACCCCTTCAGCGTCACGGAGATCACACGCCCCTCGCCCCTGCGTCCTGCCCCGTCCCGTACAATACCACTCATTTCCTCCGTCTTCTGCGGCTGACAGAACAAACCACGCACCCCCCCCCCCCCCCCCCCCCCCTGCCCCCCCACACCCACCTCACCCCATCCTGTTCTGTTGTCCATTTACTGTGGTTTCTCTTTTGGGGGGGGGTGAGGGTGGGGGTACCGTGAGACAACTAGAGTGACAGAATAAACAGCATCTTAAAAAATCCTTCCTTTTAAGGTGTTTTTTTGTTCCTTCCCCCTGCAGAACTCTGGTCTCATTTGGTCGTTTTTTTTCTTTTCGTTCTTTGTTTTCCCCCTGTTGCTGGCTTGGAAATCGAAGATTTTTGAATTCCTTCCATTGCCTTCGTTCCTCGGTCGCGTCCGACGTGTCCGCTCTGCGCTGAGATCACAGGCCGGCCCGAACGCAGCCCGGGGGGGAGGGGGGGACGGATACGTCCCGTTTTTGCGTTTCGCGAAAACGAGCTGGCCCCCCTACGCAGCGTTCTCCTGCCCCCCCGGTTAAGATTCCGCAAATACAACTCCTGAATGGTGTGTCATTAGTGAGTCTTAGTCATAATATTCATATTCACAATGCGAAGCATTATCTATATCTCTCTAGTCAACAAAGGAAATGAATACCTTAACAACAACAACAACAACAAACAAAAAACATCTGGAATTTTTCATGGAAGTTTGCCGTGCCCTGCATTGTTCATAGAGCAGGCCAGTGCAGTGTGCCACGAAGGTGAGGAAGAATTCAATTGTCTTATTTTTGGCTCGTATGGGTGGAGTTATCGTGGGTGCGGCCCGTTCTGTCTGAGGCGACCGAGTCAGAGGACAATGCCAGCGGAGGACCAGCGGGGAACCGGACGGGCACCATTCCTGCTCTATGCCTCGGTGCCGATCGGCGATCATGTGAGGTTAGGGCCTTGGCGGCGCCGTCCAATCAGAGACGAGCGTCACGCACCGCGCGCGGTATGTTTTCGCGGTATGACAGAATTCCCCTCCCCTTCTCGCGGTGCGCGCGGAATGTATTTTTGCGCGTTAAACTGCTTTCCGTGGTCATGGTAACGCAGGCTGCCCTCTCTGCGCGTTTCCGCCCCGGTGTGTCTCTGTTTCAGCGGGGAATCCGCTCAGGAAATTGTCTGTTTTAGCGCAGGTGCCCTTGCCCCAAGGTACGGCCCGTCCTGAGATATTGTCATCCTGCTATGCGACTATGTGGAGCAAACAGCTACGTGTACACACACACATATACATGCACACGCACACGCACGCAGCCCATGCACACACACACACACAATTTGTAAGGTGTTTTCTGTGGTCAAGGGGATCTGATAGTGTAGATTTATATATGATGTACTGTATATATGAGCCCACTTGGGCTCTACTGTATGTTAGAGTTCAATTAAAATTCCCAGTTTTACTGTGCTCTTTGACTCATGTAAACTCTGTTGGAGTTCAATTAACATTCCCAAATTTACTGTGCTCTTCGACTCATGTAAACTATGTTGGAGTTCAATTAACATTCCTAATTTTACTGTGCTCTTGGAGTTATGTAAACTATGTTGGAGTTCAGTTAACACTCACCATTTTACTGTGCTTATTTCCTATGGTCATTTCAACATATACAGCCTTAAAACCCATTTGACTATGTAAATGAAATGCTGGCGTTTTTTCTTTTTATCCAGCTGTGATAGTTCAGTAAGATATTCCAGAAAGCTAACCCTGCTGATTGGCTGTTCCTGGCTCGGGCGGAGGCATGACGGTCGCTGTCCTTCTCACAGGTGAACGGGAACATCGGGTACTCGCGTGCCGTTTAAAATGTTCCTGTGGAGGAAAGGATGAATGAGCGAGGGAGAGAAGAAAAAAAAGAGACGGCGAGGATTCTCTCGTCTGACAGGCGAAGCGGACGCTCGGGCGTTTCCCCCACCTGCTGAATGACAGCCGTGATGTCATCGCAGCGCCGGTGATGTGTGCGCAGAAACGCTGCCTGTGAACTCGCACCTGCGGCCGACTCCTCGCCCTCCGGGGCTGATACCGCACGACGGAGCGAGACGCTGGCTCTGATTGGCTACCGCACCGTAGGCCGTGATTGGCTACCGCGGAACGCAGTCGTCGGTGCCCCGGGGTGGACAGGCGCATGGGGTCACTGCCTCCACCCCCCCCGTCTCAGCAACGGGGCGGAAAATCAGTACGAGTCCACCCTGATCCCTCCTTAATCCAGGTATTGTCACAACAAACAGTGTTAGATCAGAGAGAAGTGTGTGTGTGTGTGTGCATGTGTGTGTGTCAGTGTGTTATGTTATGTGTGGTATGATCCGAGTGTACATGGATTGCAGCCAAGCCTGATTCCCCTCAACTTAGTGTGCTGTATGTTGACTGGTTGTGATGACTGCTGAGTGTTTAACATTTTAATGTTTCAGTTATTTTGGTAAGTTTGAGACCTGCGCTTTTCGGCTTGCCTCAAAGCACCGTACCATTGGTTGAGCCCTTGTGAACTGAACTGAACTGAACTGAACAGCCCCTGAACCAAACTTTGGAATCCAAGGTTTCCTTGAAGTCAGTTTAATATTTTCTGTTGTGAATTACTGCTTTAAATGTGTGATTGATAAGGAGGGTTTTTTATTGTTTATATGGCTCTGTTTGTCTGTGGTTATATGTCCTGAAAAGACCTGAATCTTGTGATGTGTTAAAATTTGAACAGGCCTGTAGGACATCTCCAAGAAAGAGAAACATCTGTGGAGGGTGGACTGTGTGTGTGTGTGTGTGTGTGTATGCGCGTGCGTACTGTGTGTGTGTGTGTGTGTGTGTGCTTGTGGGTATGTGCGTGTGTGTTATGAGTGTGTGTGTTTGTGTGTGATTGTATTTGCGTGTGTGTGTGCGTGCGTGCGTGCGTGCGTGTGTATGTGTATGGGGATTATGGAGTTAAACTCAGGTCAGGGTGAAAGGACACTGTACCCTCCTCATTACGGTGCGCCTGTGGCTCCAGCTGCCCTAACCCTCAGTCCCTGGTGCCAGGACTGGGAGACCCTGTGCCGCAGACACCAAACATTCACACAGCTCCCTGGAAACTGTCCCATCCGCGGTTCTTTGGCCGAAGCGGATCATGTTTTCCTAAACTGTGGCAACAGAAACTTCTCTGCACATCTCACTGGTCTGGCTGCATCTGAGATTTTCTGGAAGACGTTGCCTTAGATCAGCGCTCTTTCCCTTTTTTTTCTCTTCTACTCGTTTCGTCTTTTAGTGTGCTCTCTGCTCCTCCCTGTCAGTCCTGTCTTTCACCTGGTCCTCCAAACTCAGACTGTATGCACTGTGACCACTGTAGTGGTACTTTAAAAAATTTGGTTCAATTCAAAATTATTCGTATCGCTTTTGGTACCAAGCCACTGTCACTGAACACAAAGACACTGTACAGTGGAAATGGGCAAAAAAAAACTTTTTTTGGCATCCATTAAAATGCACTGCAACAGTTTATATTGAGCCTCAAACGGACATTTTACAGCGTTCTCTTGCTAGGTTAGTCTCCACTGGACATGAGACTACCATGGCACACACGGCATGTGCAGAATAGCTCCACTCAGTTGCAGCTTGCGTTCTGGACTGACAGAGGAGTGATGAGGAAAGAATGCAGAAACCACATCCATGTTTGACAGGCAGGCAGGCGGGCGGGGATTTAGTGGATTTTATTGGAGCTGAAAGGAAGACTCATTTCCCCTTGGACAGGCCTAGTGAGGACCTGTGTGTGAAGATCACCGCTGTGTGTGTTCTTACGGTAACTGCCCTGGCACCCAGTCCACCGTTCCACACTCCTCACCTCCCATCTGGGGACCAACAATCAGCTGACCTGCGAGTAATGTGTGTGTGTGCGTGTGTTTGTGTGTGTGTGTGTGGGTGGGTGGGTGTGTGTGTCTGTGTCTGTGGTGTGTGTGTGTGTGTGCGTATGTGTCTGTGTCTGTGGTGTGTGTGTGTGTGTGTGTGTGTGCGCGCGCGTGCGCGTATGTGTCTGTGTCTTTGTGTCTGTGGGGTGTGTGTGTGTGTGCGTATGTGTCTGTGTCTGTGGTGTGTGTGTATGTCTCTGTGTATTTGTGTCTGTGGTATGTGTGTGTGTGTGTGTGTGTAGTTGTGAGTGTTTGTGTGTGCGTGTTGTGTGGAGGGGGGTCAGAGTTGTCCACTGTGCTCGGAGGTCACCGGCGGGGTGGGTGTGGGGGGAGGGGGGGGTTTAGGGGACAAAGGTCCCCTGTTCTGTTTGTGCAGAGCGTGGTCGGGGAGCACCGCTTCAGGCTCGGCGTGCGGAGTGGGGTGGGGTGGGGGAGGTGCAGGAAACGGGGGGGGGGGAGCCTATGGGAACGTGCATCTCCTCTCCAAATTAAATGGCCAGTTTCTGCTTTGATCTGAGCAAAGGGGATTTCATATGGGCCAACTTTCACTCAGACACCCCCCTCTCCCCTCTGCGCTCTTCCCCCCCTCCACCCTCCAAACTGAAAAAACCCTCCCCCATCCACCCTCCAAACTGAAAACCCTCCCCCCATCCACCCTCCAAACTGAGAAAACCCTCCCCCCACCCACCCTCCAAACTGAAAAAAACCCTCCACCCCTAGCCGTTCTTTTTCTTTCTCCCCCATTTTCTTTTTTTTTTGTGTGTGTCAAACAGCTGGACATGGTTGGACGGCCCTGAACATGGGCCCACAGAGGGCCAGTCAGCGAAGGTGTCCAGAGGGTTTGTGCTCGTCACAAAGGCGGGGCCATTACTGAATTCGTCTTTTGTAATTGTTTTCGCCGAGCCGCAAAGTTTGGGCCAGCGTTTCTTAATTGGTGTCCCCTGGACGACTGCCGAGTTTGTGCGAGGAGGGAGAATGCCGGAAAGAAAGAAAGAGAGAGAGAGAAAGAGAAATGGAGAGAAGGAAAATGATAAATGACAACAGAGAAAGAGGAGGGAATAGAGTAGAACAAAAGTAGTAAGAAAGAGCTCGTCGGCCATGTTTCTTGGTGTATATCAGAATTTGCGATGGAGGGCTGTGGAGGAATGATGAGAAGAGGGTGAGGGCTGTTGGGTAGGAAAGTGATGTGTTTGACCCAGCACATGTGCTTGCATATTTTTGGCCCAGCATGTGTGTTTGACCCAGCACATGTGCTTGTGTGTATTTAACCCAGCACATGTGCTTGCCTGTGTTTGACCCAGCGCATGTGCTTCCGTGTTTGACCCAGCACATGTGCTTGCCTGTGTTTGACCCAGTGCATGTACTTCTGTGTGCTTGACCCAGCACATGGTCTTGTGTGTGTATGATCCAGCGCATCTGATTGCCTGTGTTTGACCCAGCGCATGTGCTTCTGTGTTTGACCCAGCACATGTGCTTGTGTGTGTATGATCCAGCGCATCTGATTGCCTGTGTTTGACCCAGCGCATCTGCTTGCCTGTGTTTGACCCAGCGCATCTGCTTGCCTGTGTTTGACCCAGCACATCTGCTTGCGTGTGTTTGATCCAGCGCATCTGCTTGCCTGTGTTTGATCCAGCGCATCTGCTTGCCTGTGTTTGACCCAGCGCATCTGCTTGCGTGTGTTTGACCCAGCGCATCTGCTTGGCATGTGTTTGACCCAGCACATCTGCTTGCCTGTGTTTGACCCAGTGCATCTGCTTGCCTGTGTTTGATCCAGCGCATCTGCTTGCCTGTGTTTGACCCAGCGCATCTGCTTGCCTGTGTTTGACCCAGCGCATCTGCTTGTGTGTGTTTGACCCAGCGCATCTGCTTGCCTGTGCTTGACCCAGCGCATCTGCTTGCCTGTGTTTGACCCAGCGCATCTGCTTGGCATGTGTTTGACCCAGCGCATCTGCTTGCCTGTGCTTGACCCAGCGCATCTGCTTGCCTGTGTTTGACCCAGCGCATCTGCTTGGCATGTGTTTGACCCAGTGCATCTGCTTGCCTGTGTTTGACCCAGCGCATCTGCTTGCCTGTGCTTGACCCAGTGCATCTGCTTGCCTGTGTTTGACCCAGCGCATCTGCTTGCCTGTGTTTGGCGGTCCAGGGGAAGAGGCGCTGCTCGACTGACCCTAATCTCTTTCACATTCAGCACATCACACCTATTCAGCGCTGGGTCCCTTTTCCTGCTCGGCTGGTAAGCTGTTCAAAATGAATTCCTTTCTTCAGAAGGGACAGGGGGAGAAGAAAAGCTCTGCGGAAAAAAAAGAGAGCCTTGGAACTGCAGAGTGGAGTTATTAAAGTGAGATAAAAGAGAAGAGAGGAAAGAAATGGAAGGGGAATGAAGCAGAAAAGGGAGTGTATTAATGAATTCTCACAGCCCCCCTTCTCTCTCTCTCTCCTCTCTCTCTCCCCCTCTTTCTCTCTCTCGTTCTCTCTCTCTCTCAAAAAACTGCCACCTCTCTGTCCTGTGGGGTTTTAGTTTTTCTGCTGAAAAGATTTTCATGATCCCCCCTCCTTTCTTTCTTTCTTTCTTTCTTTCTTTCTTTTTCTTTTTTTCCCTATCTCTCTCCAGTCTTTATTCTCACTCTTCATGGCCTTTGAGTGGCATGCTGCCCAGGGAGGGAGTGAGAGGCGAAAGGGGTCAACAAAAGAGTTTCTGCCCCTTTGTGAGACCAGCTAAGGACCTTTGGGGAAGGAGGGGGGAAGAGAGGGAGAGAGAGGGGGAAAGAGAGAGAGAGAGAGTGGGGGGGGAGAGAGAAGGAGAGCGAGAGAGAGTGGGGGGGGGGGAGAGAGAGAGAAGGAGAGCGAGAGAGAGTGGGGGGGGGGGAGAAGAGAGAAGGAGAGCGAGAGAGTGGGGCAGACTACAGGAAGTGCTATAAAGTTGCGAAGGTGCCTGGTATGGTAGTAAAGTTATCCTAAATCGTGCAGCACTCCCGCGGCAGTGCTGGGTACGTGTGCGGCAGTGCTGGGTACGTGTGTGGCAGTGCTGGGTACGTGCGTGCGTTCGTGGAGCCCAGACCGGGCTCCCTCACCCAGTTTGCCCCTGTCACGGAGAGACACTGATCCGAGCCAAGCCAAACAGTGCAGTGTCATGGTTTACATAAGTGTGTGGATTTGTGCTCCTGCCAGCAGCTACGACTCTGGTTCACAGGAAGAGGGACGCGATCTGCGCTGAGCTCGCCGGTCCCGAGTTCAGAGGGAGCTGTGACGGTCTCCCCCCCTCGATTTCTCCTCCGAGTTTGGGTACGGGTTCCGGAAGATTCCATTCTGCTTCTCTCTCTCTCCTCACCCCTTGCTCGCTCGCTCACTTGCTCGCAGGCCCAAGCCAAGTCAGGCGACTCAAGGTCCAGATTTTATTGTCTAAATTAGATAGCGAACGCTATCCATGATATTTTGACGTCCCCCCCCCCCCCCGGGCGGAACAATGCGACAGTGTTCGGGCTGTAGACTGATATCTCCGCTCTGTTTTCTGGTTTTTCAGCCGTGCGGCAAAGGCTAGTCAGGAAGTCTGCGAGCGAGGGTGACCTCTCGGGGCATTGTGGGTAATAAGAGGATATCTGCGCACATGCTGTTCCGACCATAATTCCCTGAGCCCGGCTTGCCGCTTGACCCCTTCGGTCTGGGGAGGACGGGGCAAAGTGAGGAATTAGGACCTGGGGACATTCCGAGGAGCTCCTCACATCCTAAAATATCCCCGAGCGCCTGCCGCTGCCACCTGGCCCCCTCCCTGGAGGAGCCCCACCTGCACACTCAACCTGCGCTCACGAGCTCAGAGGACGCACCGCGCCATAAACCCAAAAACCCGCCACACTTTTCCATCGCATGTTTTCGGAACTTGAAAATCCACAACGTGTCCCGTGAACAAATCTTTTGCAATGTGGACCGCCGAGACCTGAAGTTGCTGCTTTGAAAACAACAACAACAGCAACAGCAACAACAACAACTGACAACAACAGCAACTGACAGCATCTGTAGGGCTGCCTGCGCTGGAGCCGCTTGTGAAACGTCGTTTGGCAGTTTGACGCTGTTCTGCTTCGTGCTTTTGGGACCGAGGACCGAGTGTAGCGTTTGCTATTGAGAAGCACATCTTGGGTTTTTTTTTTTTTTTGGGGGGTGGGGGGTGGAGGGGGGGTGTGTGTTGTCAGCAGTGAAAGAGAGAGAGAGAGAGAGAAAGAGATTGAGAAGCAGGGCAGGGAAGAGTTAAGTCTGTTTCCTGGAGGAGTATAAATTAAAAGCGGCTTGTAATCACTCTGCTGGAATGCAGTCGGTGTACACTGTTAAACACTCCCGGGCCCTGGCTGCTCTGCGCTCTCTCAGCACGCCACACAAAGGCCCTTTTGTTCTGCCTGCTCTCCCTCCTCCCTCTTCTCTCTCTCTTCCCTTTTTTCTCTTTCTCCTTCTATTGCAGCTCCTCTCTCTCTCTCTCTCTCTCTCTCTCTCACACACACACACACACACACACACACACACACACACACACACAGATTCTGTTTCTGACTTTGTTTTTCGTTCGTTCCCCTTCGGGGGTCCAAATGTCTTTGGTTGCTTTTGCGTCCCCAGAAAGGACCTGTGTTCAAAAAATTTATTTATTTATTTATTTATTTTTTAAAATCTATTGAAAGAGGGCAGGGAAATGAAAAGAGAGAAGAGTACAGCTGAAGTGAACCTCTCATTGCCTTGTCTTTTCTCTATCTCTCTTTTCTCTCTCTCTTTCTCTCGCTCTCTTTTTCACTCTCTCCGTGTCTTTCTCTTCTCTCGTTTTCTTCTCATGGGAAATGATGCAGCGGTTGACTTGCTCTCCGGATGTCCATTCCGTCCAAAAGACAAAGTTTGAAAAGCAGAATTCCGATCCCATTTTTCCTTTTCCCTTTCCCTCTCCACCACCAGCTATTTCTGGTTAACCAGACATTTAATAACCTGGAGGGGGGGCATGGTGGGACTTGTTTTTTCTTGTTCTGGTTCTTTTTCAAGGCTTTGCGTGATTATGCCCCACCTCTCCCCAAGAGAAGTTATTCACACACACACACACACACACACACGCACACACACTCACACACACACGCGCACAGCACACACAAACACATATACACACACACACATTCATACCACACACACACACACACAGCACACATGCGAACACACACACACAAACTCACTCATACCACACACACACGCAGACACACACTCACTTATGCGACACACACATGCACACACACACACACTCACTCACTCATACCACACACACACACAGACACACACACGCACAGCACATACAAACACATATACACACACACGCACACATGCAAGCACACGCACACACACACACACAGACACACACTCACTTATGCTACACACACACACATACACACACATCACACGCTCACACTTACACAGGCACTCACACAGACACGCACACACAAATACACACATACATACAGTGTATTTTGGCTTTCTGCTTTGTTGGGTGTAGGTTATGTGTGAAGTACATAAGACCAAAGCACCCTGTGTTCAGCTGAGCCTCAGGTTGAGGGGTTTAATCTGATCAGTTACTGTCAGCTACAGTAGGTGCTCCCAAGGTGTGAAGAATCAGTGCTCAACTGTCTAAATTATTTATTTTCCTTATTTTGAGAGAGAGAGAGAGAGCAACAAGCACACCTGTTTTATTGATTTCAGAATGGCCTTCAACTCTGTGTGGCAATCAGGAGTGTACTTTCAAATATTTATTATACAGGTTATGTGGCTCTATAAAAATCAACATGCTGTGTCCCAACTCTAAATGCAACTGTCATAGAAAGACAACAAACAAATTATTTGCCCCTGAATACAATGTGATTCATCATCTGTCCAATTAATCCAGCAGGTCACAGAAATTTTGAATATAAAAGGTTGCTTTGTAAAGTTCTCAGCCTTCTACAGATATAGTATTATATAATATAGTATTATATTTTGACTTTCATTTTTATAAATATAATTTTTGGCTCAGAAGTACAGTGTTGGGCAATACATTTTTTAAGGGTGTTGTTATCTTGTGATCTTGTGATCATGATCTCCAACTCACAAAAACAAGGTAATTTGATAGAGTTGCATTTCTTTACGTATGATTAACTTGGAATAAATGCAAAGTCTCTGCCAAAATTTAACACGCTTTCTAAATTTAAACTGGAGTTACAGGGCGATGGTTGTGGGTTATAGCACTGCAGTAAATTAGCATACCTATGCTAGCACTTTGTGCAGTGCAAAAAGTCTTTCAGTAAGGATGGCAGATATATTCTTCCTTCTATTAGAGCAGCTAGTATTGGGGGGAGGGGGCCATCTTTTGTGTGCTCTCAAGACACAATCAATCTTAATTACACTAGGACAGGGCTGCCCAACCCGTTTCCTGAAAAAATACCTTCCTTTCGGTACAAAACTAACAAAGCACACCTCATTCAACAGTTAGAGAGTTGATCTGTTGATGTTGAGCTGCTAATTAGTAAAATCAGGTGTGCCAAATTAGGGTTGGCGTGGACAGTAGATCTCCAGGAAAGAGGGCTGGGCGGCACTGCACTGTGTTGTATTTGGGATTGCTTTACGAAAGTAAATATCTGGCTGTGAAAACAGGCACGTTAATTGTAAAGAAATTGGTTCACACTCTTTTCAGTTGACGAGATTTCACTGGTTTCAACGCACCAAACAAATTGAAACAGGTGAGCACGGTGATTTCTCTTCCTAAAAACAAGCACGTTAAAAAACGGCGTTAGGTAGCACGTTAGGTGGCTCTACTAACACAGGCTCACATGATTGGACAGTGAACTCCCAGGTTGCGAGACCGCGCAGTCCAATGACTGCCTATGAGAGCAGGAACCCTAGAATGGCACGGACACGGTGAGCTGCTCATCCGTAGACACGAGCCAGGCTCGGCCGAGGTACGAGCAGATTTGAACGTAGGCTGCGAGGCTAAAAGAAAATAAACAGATGTTCTAATTTGTTCTCTGCTTCCCGGACTGCCCCTGTGAACGTGTCGTTGGCCTGCTTGGTTGTGAAGCCACGCTCGGTGTTGACTCGATGTCCATCCCCAGCACGGAGTGACCTGGGCCCATGCTGTTGGTACCGCCTCAGGCCCTGGGGTGGATTTTTATTAGTAACGGGCCCCCAGAACATACAGTGATGAAGCTCTGGGCACAGTGTCACAGCTGAAAGTGCGGTGTATACTTAGACATCTTGCAGGTGTGTTATATGAGGTCCCCGGCTGTCAAGGTCAGGTGAAGGTCGTTTTTTAACCACACACATAGACGTCCCCACAGTGTGTGTGTGTGAGCGAGTGTGTAAGCACCAGCACCACCAAGGACACACACACACACAGTCACATCTGACAGACACACACACATACACACACACGCACGCACGCACAATCACAGCCTTGACTCCCCACACATCCCGGACGCACTGTTCCGTTGGCAGTGGAGGGCGACACATGCAGAGGCACACAAAAAAAAAATGAAGGGAAAGAAAAATACAGAGTGGCCTTTTCTCTCGTTTCTGAGCTCCTCTTTTTCCTGTGCGGCACCCTGCTTCCAGCTGCCCCCACGTTCCCGCCAGGGTGATCTCACAGTCTCCGGCAGCTGTGTGTGTCCCCCCCATACCCCCCCCCCCCCCACCATCCCGCCCGGGTCCTAACCCCCCTAAATCTGGATCAGACCTGACCGCACTGGGGTTTAGGGTCCGGCTCAGACTGTAATCCCCAATATTCCAAACCCCCCATTCATAAAAATAAATAAGTAAATACTATTTGTGTGATTTACTTGCTCTGCCTCTCAGTGGAGATTTTCATTAAAAACCTCTCTAAGTAGCTTTTCTGTGGCTGTGTGTTGTACTATGCAGCTTTTGTTATGAGTATTTAAATGTGCACTTTGGTTGGTTGGGTGGGTGGGTGGGGGGGGGGGGTGCAACAGAGAATACTTGTGTTTACTGACAGATTTGTGGATTATTTTCAATATAGCTGACCTGCTACTATGAATACCTGCACTGATAAATCCCATAACCGCTTCTGCCCTCCACAGTGCTGTGTGAACTGGAGCAAAGGAACCACTAAATCTAAATGTTTTTTTTATTTTTTTTTTTACACGTGACTGTATTCTGTCATGTTTTAGCGTAGTGGATCGAGGCTCATGTATACTGCTCATGTAACTGCGTGGGCAGATTGCATAACTGCGTTGTGAATGGACTAAAGTCAGACCCAATAACCCTTTGAAGAGTCAGGTTTTTTTAAAAAAATTTTTTATTTTTAAAACTTCTAAATCAGTGTTCTAGAACTCTGTTGCTTTCAGTTACCAGTAGTGATTGTTACATCAGCATTAGAATGTTCAGCTAAGAACATTCTAATCGCATAACAAACTGAAAAAAAACTCCTGAGCTCTGTTCTGAACATTTAAGCAGTTTGATTGAAAATGACAGCGAACAATGGAATGCTCGTTTAACAATTTAAAGGCTTGATCAAGCACGTCTTAGTCAAACCGTCAGCAGTCAAATCAAGCTGTTCTATTTATTGTTTGTGTTATGTAAGATTTGGGGGATAATTATGCAACACGGAACAGACTGAATTCTTCGCTGCTGAAATGGCAATTCACCCCAAGCTCAAATGTACTACTTGTCATTTTCAGTGTCTGTTTGTGTAGCCGCCACCCACAGATAAAACAAAGCAGTGCACTTGACAGGTTTTTGGATAATGTTGGCTTTTAATCGCACGTCACCTATCGCTCATGTTTTCGCCTTATCAAGAGGAACTTATGGCTCAGCACATTTATTAAGCTACAGTAGATCGACGGCGGCGTACGTCCATTAATCACAGCAACACAATCTAATCAGAGTGTCATTGAAGTAAACAATGGCAGAGCAGCCCCCGATGCCAGGTACCGTAAGAGAGCGGCGCAGACTGAAGCAAGCCAAAAACCGGAGGTGCTGTAGGTACAGCGGGGTGCGTCAGTAACCAGAACCGGCTGATGTTCGAAAGGTCGATGAGAAGCAGGTGGCGGGAGAGAGGGGAGTTCTGGTTCAGGGAGGGCGGCAGGTTCACCTGAGCGGGGTTTCCGTCTGTGTCCGCTCAGGTGGCCAGCGACCCTTGCGGTTTTGCTGGAGGCGCGTCAGGTTGATGGTAGCATGGGAGGCGGTGTGGGCTAAAGGCTAGCGAGCGACGGCGCTGGAAGCTTCTGGAAAGAGCTGTCCCGGTTCCCGTAACCGTCATCTCTGAGCGGGATGTAAGGTCACGGGGGGGTGCTGGGGGGAGGGGCGGAATGAATCGGTGGACGGAATGCAAAATAAAATTGCACGAGGGATTACTGCGGGAGGTTTGGGTTACTGTGGTGGTGAGAAGTTTTGGCAAGAGTGGCTGAGTCAGTAGACGTGTTTGTTTTTTTCTGATGCAGATCCATGCGAACAGGAACATTGTCCTCATGCTTGTGAGTGTGTGCGTGTGTGTGTTTGTGTGTGTGTGTGCCTGGGTGTTTGTGTGTGTGTGTGTGTGTGCATGTGCGTGTGTGTTTGTGTGTGTGTGTGCTTGGGTGTTTGTGTGTGTGTGTGTGTGCGTGTGCGTGTGTGTGTGTGTGCGTGTGCCTTTGTGTGTGTGTGTGTGTGTTTGTGTGTGTGTGCATGTGCCTTTGTGTGTGTGTGTGTGTGTTTGTGTGTGTGTGCATGTGCCTTTGTGTGTGTGTGTGTGCGTGTGTGTTTGTGTGTGTATGCACGTGCGCACAAATAGAAGTGTATCATGGGAGCGGAAGAGCCGTATGTGGACATTATTTCCTCCTTTTGTTTTACAGTTTAGTTTTTTTTTAGTTTTGTCCTGCGCTCAGCATATGCCCCCGTGTTCTGCACGTTTGATTCACACCCCCCCCCCCCCAAATCCCCCCCCCCCACTCCCACCATCATTTCCTGTGAGCTGTTGGGGATCTGGCTGTGAATACACAGTGCACCAGGCAGGCCTGACCTGCAGGAGGATGACTGAGCAGGGCTGGAGGTCAAAGCCTGAGCCTGGAGAAGGATGGATGGCTGAGCAGGCCAGGAGGACGATGCCTGAGCCTGGAGAAGGATGGATGGCTGAACAGGCCTGGAGGACGATGCCTGAGCCTGGAGAAGGATGGATGGCTGAGCAGGCCTGGAGGACGATGCCTGAACCTGGAGATGGATGGCTGAGCAGGCCTGGAGGACGATGCCTGGGCCTGGAGAAGGATGGATGGCTGAGCAGGCCTGGAGGACGATGCCTGAGCCTGGAGAAGGATGGATGGCTGAGCAGGCCTGGAGGACGATGCCTGAACCTGGAGATGGATGGCTGAGCAGGCCTGGAGGACGATGCCTGGGCCTGGAGAAGGATGGATGGCTGAGCAGGCCTGGAGGACGATGCCTGAGCCTGGAGAAGGAAAGATGGCTGAGCAGGCCTGGAGGACGATGCCGGAGCCTGGAGAAGGATGGATGGCTGAGCAGGCCTGGAGAACGATGCCGGAGCCTGGAGAAGGATGGATGGCTGAGCAGGCCTGGAGGACGATGCCTGAGCCTGGAGAAGGATGGATGGCTGAGCAGGCCTGGAGGACGATGCCTGAGCCTGGAGAAGAATAGATGGCTGAGCAGGCCTGGAGGACGATGCCTGAGCCTGGAGAAGGATGTCTGAGTAGGCCTGGAGGACGATGCCTGAGCCTGGAGAAGAATAGATGGCTGAGCAGGCCTGGAGGACGATGCCTGAGCCTGGAGAAGGATGTCTGAGTAGGCCTGGAGGACGATGCCTGAGCCTGGAGAAGAATAGATGGCTGAGCAGGCCTGGAGGACGATGCCTGAGCCTGGAGAAGGATGTCTGAGCAGGCCTGGAGGACGATGCCTGAGCCTGGAGAAGGATGCCTGAGCAGGCCTGGAAGAGGAAGGCTGAGCCTGGAGGATGGAGGGATGATGGAAAGACAAAAAGGGGCATGGAAGAGAGTCAGCGGCTGGTGGTCTGGAGTCCCAGAGCAAACTGACGACGACACCACAACACGGTTTATAACGCAGCCGTTCAGCAAATGCTTTTAAAGCCAAAAGAACTTTCTGCAGGTACATTTACCTGCAAAGTGAGAGAGACTCACGAAGCTGCAGAAAACTGTGCTGTCATAGGGGTGCTTGAGGGTAGAACAAGAAAGACTGGATGAAAGTGACCGAGGTGTGAGGTACCTAGAGTAGAGTGTGTGTGTGTGTGTGTGTCAGTGCAACTCCATGTTTTGTTTTTGTTTTTGTAAAGCTGATCTCCCACTTTGCATGTGGGGTGAACCTGACCCAGTCCAGGATCAAATGAAAGACGATGACAAACTGAAGACTGCATTTATGTATGATATTACCAAAATGAGTCACTGGATAAAGGGACAGGTATAAAGGTCACTGGAGAGAGGGAGTTAGTCTGCCTGTGTGTATGAGTGTGTAAGAGGGAATTAGTGTGCATGCATGTATGAGTATGTAAGACAGACTTAGTGTGTGAGTGTAAGACAGACTTAGTGTGTGAGTGTGTAAGACACCCGCAGTGCTGTACTAGTGGGGACTCCTCCCCATGTTCAGGCTGAGGGGCAGCAGCGCTACAATGGGCTGCATTGTTCCTGGTCTGTGATCAGTGTGGACAGGGGACTTGGCTGGGAGAAATGTTCCTGTAGTCCTGGACACAGCTGGCTGGGCGGGGGGTGGGAAGGATCTGCTTTCTTCAGCAACGCTACGCTCTTTTGATTGTTCACCTCTTCCCTTTTTAACTTGTTTTGATTCTGCTCTGAGGTAAGAAGTAGGGCATGGAAGGAGGGGGGGGGGGTCTAAGGGATCCAGATGTCGTGCTAATTCTAATTCAACACCGACGCAGGACTGTCACATCAACATGGAGATTTACACAGAGCAGCACTGACACTGTGAACGCCATAGAGCAGCACTGAAACTGTGATCCCCATAGAGAGCATGACACGTATCCCATAGAGAGCACGACCGTGATCACCATAGAGTAGCACTGACACCTCACCAAGTCATGATCACCATAGTAGCAGCCTGCACCATGATCACCATAGAGTAGCACTGACACTGTGATCGCCATAGAGCAGCACTGACGCTGTGATCGCCATAGAGCAGCACTTGCACCATGATCGCCATAGAGTAGCACTGACACCGTGATCACCATAGAGTAGCACTGACACCATGATCACCATAGAGTAGCACTGACACCATGATCACCATAGAGCAGCACTGACACCGTGTTCACCATAGAGTAGCACTGACACTGTGATCACCATAGAGTAGCACTGACACCGTGCTCACCATAGAGTAGTGCAACACAAATCCACTTAACACTGACGCACAGAATTCTAGCGGCTGTTGGAAAAGGACGGGACGGTTTGCGGTAGTTTCATCAATCGGCAGAGCATTTGATTGGTTCGAACACGGTGAGCCCCGCAGCGCTTATCGGGCTGTATAAAACGTACTCGTGCACCACGAGACGGGCGGGTTCGATTCCCGTGATCACGTGATCACGTCGGGCCTCCCGTCCCAGCGGTGCGCCCCGTGGGTGGAGAGGTGCAGCTGGGTCTCCACAGAGCCTGCCTTCCGTGGCGTGGGACGGCAGGCTCCATAGCAGCTGTGTTGTCAGCGGGGGGGGGGGGACGTCTGCGGTCGGCTGCGGGGTGTAAAAATCATCACTATCAGCTGCGGCGCCCGTCGTTGCGGTCGCCGACGGAGCCGGACGGTGACTCAGTTTTTCCGTCGTTCCCGCGGAGGAGAAGCAGCCCGACGCGTTAGCGGCCGTAATGAGAGGAGGAGGGTCTGGAATGCTTTAGCTGCCGTCGCTAAGCCTCGCGCTGAGCATAAGAACCCATCGGGGCGTCGCTAAGCGGCTCGTCCGTCATCGCCGGCTCCGTTAAAAAATCGCGACAGTCGCCGCGGAAACGTTCTTTCTTTTTTTTTTTTTAACGAATCGATCCGATTGTTTTGCGATGTTTGTTTTGGGCGTTCCTTGAGCGGGCCTGGCAGAGGGGGCGAGGCGGGGTGGCGGGGTGGCAGGTGGGGTGGGGGGGGGGGGGGGTTGTTATGGCGATTATGTAAGACTTCAAACGACGGCAGTCTGGCAGTGGGCTGGTGGGAATGTGGACGGGCCCTGGGGTCAGCTCCCCCTCAGCCTCCCATATGGTCCGTGTTTACCCCCCTCCATCCTCCGCCCTCTCTAATTGGCAGGTAATGCGCCGAGCTCCCGGGCTCCCCTCCGCCTGCTTCGCTTCCTCGTTAACGAAACGGGCCAATCGGGCTCTGGGGCCTGGCGCAGCTCCAAGTTGAGGCCCACCTCTGTTACTTTATACCGCAGCAGGTTTTGCTAAGGTGTTCATTTCAAGACACTCTTGCTGGTTTTTTTTCTTCTGTTTCTGTTTTTTTCTCCCCCCCCCCCCCCACTTTTCCAAAGAGGATAAATCAAAGCTGGAGTTGATACAGGAGCCTTTATTCAATCTGATCCCTGTACCCCCCTCCCTTCCCCCTCACTCTCCCTCCACCCTGTCCTCTGGTCCCTTGGTGCCTGAAGTGTCCCCAGCCCCTATCAGTGCTGGTGCCCTGTTTCCCTCTCTCTCCTCTTACCAGTGTCCCAAAGAGACTTGTAACTTAGACTGGTGACGTCTTTTTTTTAAATAAAGAACTTATACTTCATATATGTCAGCCCTGAGGGCAAAAAAAAACACTGAAAACAGGAGATCAGAACTATCAAACTGCAATTAAAATCGGTCTTCAGTTTTTTAGTCTTTTAATGAGGCTTAAAATCTTTTTTCTTCTTCGCTCAAGTAGAAAATATTTAGGTTATTGTTTGTTTGACGAGTTAAATTTTCTTTTCCCATTGGAAAATTTTTAAACTGTCTCTCCTCATCGGTCTTTTTGTCTTATCTAGAAAAAATGTAACAGAAATAAGACTTTAAGACTAAAATACTTGAGATTGACATATTCTTTTGTCTTTTGCAGTGCAGTAAGGAACATCTACAACTGCCAGTTCATATACAGTACCTATGGTGTGAACTTTCATTAATGGACGTCCTTTTCACTGTTTCGGGTCAATAAACCGAGCGGAACCTGGACTGAACTTGGCCTTCCTCGTGTTACCTGGTGCTATTGTAGGGCTTAGCTGTGCACTGATGACATCGCCCTACATAAAACTCTGTTGACACCCAAAGCGCTGTCACTTGAGACCGTATTTAAAGAAAGAGACACAGGCACACGATGATGATGTCATATAGGGTAACGTACGTCCGAATTGTCAAGAGCATAACGTATAGCCTCAGTGATTTAACATTCCGTTCCACTGGTTTTCCCCGCTGGACTTCTTGTAGGCCCCATGGATCTGATGTCTCCTATTTTATTATGAATGCTCTCCAGGTTGGAGGGGGCCCACATGTAAATCAGAGGTCCCCCTGGGTGTGACCCTCTCATCACATAACCCTCCAGCCTGCCCCCCCCCTCCCCCCCCACTCTGGTCTAGCTCAACCACCTCCATAACGCTCACAACAACCCCCCCACACCCCACCAGGGGGGTTATAAAGCGCGCTAATAATGACTTTACCATGTCGGCTGGCCGTAGGCTTGGGGTGGCTGACTAGACAATCTGTTCCTCAGAGTACAGTGGCAGGAAGTGGGAGTGAGCCAGAGAAGGGTTTTACTGTGAGTCGTCCTGAACAAACAAACAACCCCCCATTGCTCTCCCTCCCTCTCCCTCTCCCTCTCCCTCCCTTTCCCCTCAGTTACGGGATGTCATATCCCTCTCTCCCCGCTCTCGTACTCTCTCCTTCTCTCCCTCCCTCTCTCTCCTTCTCCCTCTCTATCCCTCTCCTTCCCTCGCCCTCCATTTCGTGCTCTCTCTGTGTCTCTCCGTCTCTCTCCTTCCCCTTTCTCCATCTCCATCTCTCTCTCTACCTCTCCCTCCCTCTCTCCTTCTCTCTCTCTCCTCTCTCTCTCTCTCTCTCTGTTTTTCCTTGATCGTTCTTGCAGCCCCGCTTCCCAACAATGCTAATGAGGGAGGGTGTAACATTTATTTCCAAACAGTTAATGTCCCTCATTTACGGGATGTCATGGGAAGTATCCCCCCCCCCCCAAGAAACACACACACACACACACACGCGGTCGTGTACAAAGCCTGATAAAGATCAAGCACTGGATGTGAATGTAACGTTTATGAACTGTGTGTCTGGCAGCTGCATTGTTTAAAAAAAAAAAAACAAAAAAAAAATACACAGGCTTAGTGTTTCTGGGAACACGGCTGCAGCAGGTGTGGAAACGGCTTGCTGGATGCTTCAGGATGCTTCGCTTCGCTTTTTCGCTGACCCCGTTTCACCCCTCGGCCTTCTCCAGGAAGAGCTTTCCGTTCAGGCGTCGTCAATGGCCTGGGATTTCGTCCCGAAACACAGCCGAGCTCCTCCGGGATGGGAATCCGCTCCTTCGCTTTTGTTTTTTTAAATTTTATTAAGGGACGTCTGGTTGGCACGCGAAGCGTTATCATTTGTTTTTCAAAATGAAATTTTTTACATTTTCTTTCGTCTTTCATCTATAGCTGTCGTGACAAAAACAACTATCAACTGCCTTTGTGAGCACAGAGTATCGTCAGTGAGGGAAAATCATGCTGCCTCAAAGTGAAGTCTGAAGTGGTTAAAATCGCGTAAATTCTACTCAAATTTGTTGCCATCTTAAGTGTCCTGGTACTATTTTTTTTGGAAAAAATAGTACCGGGAGTGCATTGACTGCCATCATACTAGAAAAATATTTTGAATTTTTTTTGAAAAATTTCAAGCTGTTTAAAAATACAGATGATGACAAGAATCCAGCTCACAGTCACACTTTGTGCCTCTGGCTGTTTTTAAATGAGCTCGACTGGTTTAGTGCTAAAGGGATGATGACGTCACTATTGGCAAATATCGAGCGCATTTAAATTCCAGCACTATAGTTTCCCATCAGATGATTTCCATTTTTAAAAACCGTGTGAAACGCAATACACGGCTAACATTACAATATTCACTTAGAAAGAGAGAAAAAGAGGGTGTCTAAAGGTTTGCATTATTATTATTATTATTATTATTACTTTACAGTCAAGAAATAAAATAACTGTGTCCTCGTACCTCGAGAAGCCTAACGAGAGATACGCAAACATCTCAGGACAAAATTACGATTTGAAAGCTTTTGATTGGAGAGTCCTCAGGTGGCCACCGAGAGGCAAAGGAACTGAAACCTGGCATCCCACGGTAACCCTGGCAACCTGTAGGCTTAGGGAGGACTGTGGAATTGCTTGGTCTCGGAGCAGGTTAGGGTTCTGAATGGGCACGGTCAGTGCGATGACACAAAGCTCCAGGAGGGTGGATTCGCTCAGTAAGATCGAGAAACGGCCGGACTGAGAAATTTTCACTGCATTTCACTGCATAGGGCCATTCCGATCGAAACACCTAGATGTGCTGTTACCTGCTTAGAGATTAGATTTTAGAAGAAGGTGTGCTCTCATCGAGGAACTTCGTTTTAAGTGCTCTTGAGATAATTAAGAATCTTCGTCATGGGACTGACCCTGGACTCTGGCCAATCAGAACGCCGATGGAGTGCGACAGCACTGCAGGCCATGTCCATTTCTGGCAGCATGAGTGCACTTGATTGGTTAAAAAAAGACAAACCTCTTCTGCCATTGGACCTCTGTTTCTATTATCCATTGTATAGCCAACAGACAAAAATTAATTATAAGGTTCCATCCATGCCATTGAGATACCTTTAATGTCTCTAAAGGGAAAATATGTCTCTTACCAGAGATAATGGATCTTCGATTAGAGATGGCTCAACCAAGAGATGGTTACACGGTGGTACCTGCTGATAAGGTGCTGGAAGTCAAAAGGTTAAAATGATTTTATTCACAGTCTTATGGTAAATGTGTTGCTAGTACAGACGGAGGAAAGGCCTACCACAATAGCAGCATGGTTAGAAACATTTCGCTGTTGACGGGCAGCGCTGCAAATTGCCCTTTTGTCCCGTGGTTTTACCCCCTAAAGTCGTTATCGGTGGCAGTGTGTGCTCAGAGGGTTGGGTGATGGACTATGAGCTCAGCAAACAACCACTTGTCAAGATCTTTTCCAAGTTCTTTCCAAATGTGGGAGGTCGGCTCAGTAGCAGGACTCAAGGTAGGGTGAAAAGATAGCAAAGCACATTTGCCAAGTCGGCCCCCTCCCCAGCCTCACCCCACCCACTCCCCTGGACCTGCACTGCTATGGAGGTGAACAAGGTGGGAAACCCATTTTCTGAGTCTAGCCTCCCAGTGACTATCCCTTGCAGAGGGGGTAAAGGGTTTTCCTTTTTTTTTTCTGCAGGTGACAGTGTCGCAACTTCCCTAGTGCATTGTTAAGTTTTGTCCTGTCTGAACTCAGGAGGAGTTCACGGGGCAGGGGCGACCGGCTAATTTGTCTAAATTGTTTGACCAGTCGGGTTTAATAATCCCTCCCTGAGTTACAACTCAACGAGTGCAGCTGGCTAACATGTGGCCTTGCTGTCTCCCAAGTTTTTATCACATGGAGATCCTGTAAAAAGTGGCTTAAGAGAACAAACTCCCTTGTGTTTTTCCACATGGAAGGCGTGTGTTGAGAAATCTGAGCCCGGGGAGTTTTTATTGTGGCTGAACGAGCCCTCGATGGCCGAAGCCGAGCTTCAGAGCAAGGCAAGCCAAAACGTTTCCAGGAAGTCCCTCTCCCTTGGGCTAGGGACTCGACTTTCTTCAGCGTGCCGAAGGGGGACTGCTCGTGCCTCTGCGGGGCTAACAGGTGTAGTGTTAAAGGTACGGCCCAATTCCCCGTGTTCGGCGTGTGTGTGTGAACGTGTGGCTGACTCAGATGGCAAATGACCCCGGGGGATAGTGAAGAGATTGGAGCAGTCCAGACAGGTTTGCTAATTTGGGGCCTAACCTTGATGGAAGATTGCCCAGAAAAATCTTCTGCGAGATTTACAAATGCATTCTCAGCAGTTTGCTCTCTGCATGGGTTTTCTCATACCACTAATACTGTACTACTATGACAACTAATAATAATAATAATAATAATAATAATAATAATAATAATAATAATAATAATAGTAATAAGCCTATAGGAACATCTGTTATCTTTATAGATAACACATGGTCATAGTTAAAGACTCCAACTGAGAACTCCTGCAGCTTTGAGGCTGAATGCACATAACACAGGGGGTTGTGGTGCATCCACAGGCCAGCAGGATATGACTGCAGCTGACCCAACGCTACAGACAGACTTATCTGAGAGAAACCACTGGCCTTTCTGCCTTTAACTTTGTATGCTTTCAACGTAAACGCTCAGAACGACAAGAACAAAGAGGAACGCTCAGAACAACCAGAACAAAGAGGAACGCTCAGAACAACCAGAACAAAGAGGAACGCTCAGAACAACCAGAACAAAGAGGAAGGACAAACTCAAACGTCGTCTTCCGTCAGCCATTGTGGAGCACAGAAGAGTTGCAAAGGTTGATAGACCAATGGAGGTTAAACTGAAGAAACCAGGTTTATTTTAGATGCGAAACTGCGGTTGTTCCATCGAACAGGATGTGAATGCAAATCGCCAACACTCTGATGAGCTGAGGCTATTGCAAAAAAACAAAAAAGATGATTAACTGAGGTTCGGTTCAGTTTGACAGCAGCTAGCGACTCGAATGGGGTGCACGCAAGAGACCCGTTCCAGGTCCCATGCATGAAAAATATTTTGTCGTTTTTAGGCGGGTGCCAGCACGTCCCCTTGAGAGATGGCCTGATTAGGCGGTTATCCTCAGCGGATAGTCCTGGGGGGGCTGAGTGGGAGCAGCATTAGCGTCTTACCGCAAACCCTTTTGAAAGTTACCGACGGCTTCCCTTCCCAAACAGTTATTCTAAGCACAGGCGGATCGCCGCGGTAACGCGGGACAATGGATCCTTTCTGTCTTGGCCCGGCACCGCTACTGTAAGGTGCGCCGGTACTGCGGGGGAGCTCGCCACCCTCGTCGAAAAAAGTTGCCCGTGCGAGGTGTGCGTTACAGGCCGGGACAGACCCCGAGTGGGCTGGGCCCACCGTCCGAAATCTCCAGAGGAAGGAGGAGGAGGAGGAGGAGGAGGGGGAGCACTTGTGTTCTGGTCCTGTGACAGGTTAGGTCTAGGTTCAGTGACGGGAATGCTGCGTGGGAAGCGCTGTCCAGGTAAGAGCCTAGAACTGAGAACCATCTGGTTGGGGTCGCAGGAGAACCCTGGCCTTCTCCGCCCTGTCATAGCAGGAGCAGGAGCAGGAGCAGGAAGCCGAGACTCTCACAGGGCATACCCTCATTTCCTAGCATTGTAAAGACGAGCTGCGTGCACACCGTGCTCACTCCACTGATGCAACACGATCAGCGCTGGCCTTCAGGCTCGACTGAAACCCCCTCTGGCTGGAGTCGCCACTCTGTGAGCATGTGACTCCCACATAGGCAGGTAGGGGGAAAACGCAGATGGTGGTTTTGAACACATAAACAAGGAATGTACTAAAAAATGGGTGGCCCACGTGCCAGGCAGCCTGGATGTGGAAGTAAGTGACGCAGGAGCAGGAGCAGGAAGCAGAGCTCTGACCCTGTTGATTGGCAGGTGGATCGTAGCGATGGATTGTGAGCTTTAGCATTCAGTGGCCACTGATGCTACTGCCTTCGGGCAATCTACCCCAGCCTTTCAGAGACATAGCGGTTGTCCATCCATCCATTATCTGACTCACTTATTCCTGGTCGGGGTCATTGGGAGGTGCTGGAGCCTATCCCAACATGCATTGGGTGAGAGGCAGGAATACACCCTGGACAGATTGCTAATCCATCACAGGGCACACACACACACACCATTCACTCATGCACTCATACCTAGAGGCAATTTGGAGTCCCCACTTAACCTAACCTGCACATCTTTGGGCTGTGGGAGTACCCCAAACGCATCAATCTGGAGGAAACCCATGCAGACAAGGGGAGAACATGCGTGCAAACTCCACACAGAAAGGCCCCAGCCGGTATTCAATCCAGGACCTTCTTGCTGTGAGGCAGCATTGCTACCCCACTGCACCACTGTAAACTGTAAACAGCAGACGGATGAAAGAGTAGGGGCTGTGGTGGTCATGACTCTCTCTGTCTATCTCTCTCTCTCACGCGCTCTGTGAACTAAAACGATGCAAAGATGTTCCCTGTCTCTCAGCCAGTTCATTCACTGTAGATGGAGACCTTGTGTCAGCTCTGCAGTGTGTGTGTGTTTCCACTGTCATCAAAGACACTAAAGTACATTAACATTACAAGAAACAGCAATAATTTCTGCTCCAAGAAGCAATTTAACAGAGGCCAAACATAAATACACAACCCAAATGACTGTCAAACTGTATTACATTAAAAAAAACAAAAACTGATGGTCGTGTTAAGAAGATCGGTATAATGAGTCTCATTATGAATTTTATTTTTTTTAAATGAGCTGCTTAATAACCCTGCTTGACATTTGGAACCATTTAAAATTCCATAACCAGTGAATCAAAGCATGATTCATGCAGCTGTGGCTAATGGTTTATAAAGAGCTAATATTTAAATGTTTACTGCTAATCATCTACCTCTGATGAACCCATAGCTGAATTAGGTAAGGAAATGAAAGTAGTAAAATCAGGAAAAGAATCATGCTTTGCTGCTGGTGAATCATCAACATGCTTATATTTAATTTGAAGATGACTAATAATGGTCTTATTTTGCTAGATCTGTTATTTTTGTTGGGTCTTGGGCAATGTTTGCCTGACATTTCCTGTGTGACATCCTAAATAACTGTAGTACTACAATGAACTAAAGTTCATGCATTACCCAACGTTTACAGAACCTCAAAACATGTGAGTTTCCCATGCGTTTTATGGCTGGTTTGGCAGAAAAAAAGTATATCTGATCAAAAACAATATGGTACATATGCAGCTGTGGTGCTTGGCATTAGTATGAAAGGAGTGCTCTGCCAGAACAAAACCCTAATTTGTTACGATGCACTTTAGATTGTAAATGAATGAATGAATGTGTACATGAAACTAATTCACCCTTGACCTCCCGAGCAAGGAATTTCAAGGTATCAACGCAGCGCTCAGCACAATGTTTTGTGAGGAGAACAAAATGCCAAAAAGTTCTCAAGAATGAAAATACTCACTTTGGGGCCTTTAGGGTTCTTTGACGTTAAATGAATTCTAAGCCCGTATATGAGCTGCTAGCAAAGGAGGATTTCCTTTTTGTTGAGAAGATTTTCTGTTTTTCCTGTTTGTTTGTGCTCCCTGTAATGAACTCCATGTGCAAGAGTGAGGATCAGATCTGAGAATATGAGCCAGGTCTGCAGTTTTAGAACATGTTATTGTCCTGAATCCGCTCAAATCGCTCCAGGGTGGGGTGGGCCGGCCGGACAACCAAAACTGGGTTCCTCTCGAGCGGTAATTACAACGCAACGCAAAAAAACGAAGAGACAAAACAAAAAACCGTGAACATAAAATGCTGCGGAAGAATCGGAAAATGTATTTTAGGGACCCGAAAGTAAATTGTTGGCTTGGGCCAGACGCAATCAGGAAACAGATGGGGCACCCAAAATTGACGTCGAAAGAGAGAGCGCTGAAAATAACCCTGGCGCTACGTTCTCCTGTGAGGTTTGAGAAAACCTGAAGGCCAAATTGTATGTGATGAAGGTGTGATGAAGGTGGCGCGGGGTCTGAATCGGGGGGGGGAGGGGGGACTATGGCCGACCGATCGAATCGGCAGTTGTATTTAAAAAAAAAAAAAAAAAATTTTCGTCTGGTAGGGTTGGGTCTCTCTTCGTGACTGCGTCAGACGCCATCATGAGAGGGTCGTGACTCACCCTCGCCCACGCCACTCCGTCTCACAGGTGCGGAGAAGATGTACCGATTGAGCCGGAGCTGAAGGCCCGGATAAAAAATCTGGAAACGTTTCCCTGCCCCCCCGAATTGTGGCCCGAAGGGGAAGCTGGGGTGTCCTTAATCTTGACGGATCACAGCTTACAACGGTCTGATAGGCCCGCTGAAAATGAGAAGCAGCGCTATGGGCTGGGGTGGGGGGGTGCAGGGGGGTTGGGGGGGAAATCTAACGAAACCTGTTATGTTTGTCTCGGATGTTAAACCCGGCACTGGGCTAACTGTAAGCATGCATTCGCTGGGCTGTCTCTGATCAATTCGTGCCTTTTAATGAATCCGTTACGAGCTTGACGGGGGTCAACGGGTCGCAGAAAACATCTGTAACCGAGAACATCTGTCCGGAGATGGTCTGCCTGGCACAAATCACCTTTTTACATCGACCGTAAAAACTAAATTAAAAACGAAACGGACAGTTTTGATATGATAAATACAGCAGGCGGGCGATGAGTAATAAAATAAAACGTGGACCGGTGTGATGTCATGTCCAGCTGCTCTTGTGTTAAGGCCGATGGGCCTAATGAGCAATGAGGATTAGGAATTGTTTTTTAGAAATTGCGTTTTCGATTACAGAAAAGGAGTGGTCTATGAAACATTTCTTCATACCTCCAGATGTGTAGCCTCTCATTTGGTTACATGTAAAACATGACGTTTCTTTGATGACTGAAATTGGGTTCTCTACGTCTGAGTAATACGCTTACATGCGGCTTGCCATTAGCGATGGTGTGTATATATATATATATGTGTATATATATATATATATATATATATATATATATATATATATACAGTTAAATGTGTACAGTTTAAATGTGTACTCCAGCACAATGTATTTGAAATACATTAATGAAAAACAGTGAATATGAGGTCACAGTGCAGACTGTCAGCTCTAGTTTGAGGGCATTCACGTCTGCATGGAGTGAATCGTGCAGGAATGACAGCCCTTCTTAAGCATTTCAGTGACAGAGCTTTAGGTTCGACATTTGCTTGGGAAAAAATTATTTAAAATTTAATCTTTTTATTACTGATTGAGAACCTTTTCTTCCTCTTACTCTGATGCAGAAATCTCTGCACTATGACTGGCTTTGGGGTAGTCATGCCAAAGGTCCAAGCAGGAGGGCAGTTGGCCATTGGGTTTTACAGTTGTTGGTAAGTCTGTCCAGTGCCATGAGTGAACATTTAAGTCCACATTCCCGGTAAGGAATTGGATTGGTTAAGTTTCCCTATATGAAAATTCCATCAGGTATGAGTTTGGGTGAATCATCCTATTGGCACCAATCAGAATGCTCTTAGGGGAAACTGGAGGGAAAATGGAGGAAGCTCTTCCTTTGAAACCATACTGTGACTCCAGTCCTTTTTTTCTTCTTCTCTTTTTTCGTGGGTGTTTTATGGGAGAGAGTTTCACTGCGAGAGGTAACGTCTTCGGGTGACATCAATCATTTTTGCACTGTTTTTCAGCACATTTCAGTGCAGCGTAGCAGCTTGTGATTTTACCCCCCCCCCCCCAAAAAAAAACGGCTCCATTTCTGCTCAAAGTCAACAAACCGCCGAGCAGAGACGGAGCTGTTTTTTGGGAAGGGGGGGGGGCGGGGGTTAAATCACAAGCTGCTACGCTGCTCTGAAATGTGCTGAAAAACAGTGCAAAAATGATCGATGTCACCCGAAGACGTTACCTCTCGCAGTGAAACTCCGCTCGAATCGAATCGAATCCGCTCAGGAGAAAGCAGGCCTGCGTGAAGACGCTGCCCGGGTGGCGGGGTCTGTACCGGCGGTCTGTCCCGGTAGCGCGCGTCGTGGAGGCGGGGCTCTCCCGGCACACCGGCGCGGCCGCGTCGACGCCTCCGCAGACCCATAAAACCCGGCGGCGCTCCGCAAACAGGCGTCGCGGTCTCCTGTGTTCTGCGCCGCCGGCCGTGCGCCGACTGGCCTGTCTCCACAAGCAGCCTGACGGTAGACAGCCAGCGATCTCTCTCCAGCCCTATTGTGGCTGCCACACCTATCGCTACGGGGCAAGGGGGAGGATCTCCCTCAACCGCAGATTTCAATCACTCTGCTGCCTAAGTCTCTTCTTTTTTTCCCTCTTTTTTTTTTTTTTTTGAAGGCCAGGAGCTGTCTCTCAGTCTCTCAGAAATATATGGCACTGCGTAGTACGAGGCCAAGGTTTTATGTGCATGGCTGGGGGAAACTGTGTCATAACGAAACGCCTGCGTAACAGGAGCACGGTAATGCGCGAGTGAGCGAAGTCCACGAGATTAGCAATGTGACGCTCATTTGCTCCATAACTTATTTGCTTGTTTGAAAACAGGACTGTTGTGGAGAACTGCAGTGATAATAAAAATATATATATATATATGATTCCGGGTTGCTGGGTGGGTGATCCTGTTAAGGTGCTGTTTCTAGGGACGGGCCTCTGCGGATGGGCCGCGAGATCTGGGGCCTGTATCACAGAGCCGGCATTACTAAGTTAGCTGGCTATCGGCACCGAGTAAAACCTGGAAACCTCCCTAACCCGGAACATGGACCGAAGCAAAAACATTCCGTTCCAGGTTTTACCCAGCGCAGTTGTCCAGCTAATTAGGGAATCCTGCTTTGTGATAGAGGCCCAAGGTGTTGAGCCTGAACCGTGCCAGTGTTGATCGTGTGTTTGGCAACACCGCAGGGCCGTGGGTAATCGGCTGTGGCGTTGAGGGTCTGGCTTCGGTAGGCATGAACTCACTGTGTGTCCCATCATGCACCAGTTGCCCTTGCTGGGGGGTGAGGCCTCTGCACGTGAAGCTCCCTCCTGCAGCTCAGCCTCTCCGGGAGCTAAGCAGGCGGACCGGACTGCGGAGTGAGAAGAAGCAGACGCCTCAGGCATTCCAGCGCACAGCGCCCGCGGGTCTCAGCTCTGACGAAGCGAACAGTGGGCGGCCGCAGCTCTAATGAACGCTAACGAGCAGTTAGGGCCTTCCCTTCTGGGAAAAAAAATACTTTTTTTTTAATTGCTGAAAAAATAATAATAAATTGAGCAGCTAAACTGATGTATCTGTCACACTAAGGTACTGGAGTAGGGATAGTCATCTACCCCCCCCCCCCACCCCCCACCCTAAAAATCAGAATGTAAAAGTGTTCTTTACTTAACTTTTGTTAAGTAACTTGTTTGAGGCATTCTTTCACTTTAAATATCATACCCCCTTCCCCCACTCTTGACCCTGGCCTTCCCTGTACAGACAAACCCCCCACTCCCCACTCCCCCTCCCCCCTCCCCCTCCCCCTCCCCTTCCCCTCCGCTCCCTGTCCCCCTGGCCCTGACAGTGCCGTACACCCATCAGCTGGAGCGTGAGATAAGAGGCGAAACGCCGAGTTTGCACTTTTCCCACTGTTTGCCTTTTACGCTTACTCAAACGCGGAGGGGACGAAACCGTGATACAACAATTACAAAGTCTACCTCAGGACTGTTGCTCAACCGCCCGCCCTGGCATGTGTCAGCAAGGGCTTAAAGGGGACGTGTCATGTTCTGGTCTGGGTGAAGTGGTCTTTCTTGATTGGGAGGGTGAGGGAGGAGGGGGTGCGGGTTGTTGGGCAGGTTATAGATGTTGAACTGTCTTAAGCAGGATAGAACAGAACAGAATAGAATATGACAAATTAAAAACATGTGCAACATGTACTGATATACTGTCCGATTAGGGGCGCCCAACACATGGCTATTTTATCTACAGTTTGCTTTTTAATACACATACACATACGGGTAGTCACATACACATACACATACACAAGGGGAAAAAAATCAATGGTGCTTCTGGAACATTCACTGTCGCCTCTATAAAAAGACCTTGCACCCTGCCTTTACCCTCCAAGGTCTGTAAACCACTTCCTGGCGTGTTAAATGGCATGAAATGCGCACACATCGCAAACAGGAAGCAGCCCGTTGTTCTGTCATGTGTCCTGGCGCGTGCGCTCGCTCTCCACGGCGCGACAGAACGAGGGCAGCCTCGCCGCACCCGTCCGGGACCCACATGAATCTGGAGCGATGGCGGTTCACGCCCTTCTGCATTTCTAACGCGCTCCTCCGCGTCATCGCACGCTCACGCGTTTCGACCCCGCAGAAGAAAGAAGCCGACTGACGCCGCTGGTGTCATTGTGAAACTATTTGTCAAAAACTATATATCAAGTGGTTTTTTTTTTTTTTGCTTGTTTTATTTCCGCATTTCTTGATAATGACAGTGATTGTTGGTTGGGCATTTTAATTCCTTGAAAGCATGGTAAACTGATTTAATGGGGGGCGGGGGTGGGGAGGCGGAGATCATGCTGGTTTGAACAAAATGGCCGTGGACAATAATAACAGCACTGTAATGTCGTTTGTTATTTTGCTTGATTCTCAGAGGACAAGGAGTTTTGGGCCTTCCTGCTCCCCACAGAGAACGCTGCTGCTTGTACATTATGGGCAGTTCTGTCTGTACACCGGTCCTGAGGAGGGTCATGGCGAGAGGTAGGTCCTGGAGTCGGTAAAGACTCCCCAAGACCTGAGACTGAGGTCAGCCACAACATAACAGCACAGGAGCTGTACAATCCGTCCACAGAAAACAGGTCAGATTAAGGGAAGATATAGGTCAAGTGACCAGGGTCCAGTACCTCTCTTGTTAGGAACTGACAGTCGTCTTACTGTAGGCCTACTTTCTATGCAAACCGTCCTGGTATCCAGTGTGTCTCGGTGAGACATAAGAACGCAGACAATACACGCAATTACTGTACAGGCAACCATCGTAATGACGAAGCAGGAGGTGTTGGTAGGTTGGGGGGGGGGGGGGGGGGGGTGAGAGTGCAGAACATATGGGAGTGCATTGCATAATTCTCAAAGACCACAATGATTCTGGCATGATGTAACGTCTCTGACAAGAACCGCGGTGCAATCGCAGACTGGCTGCCAAAACCCACGCTGCTCATTTCGTCCCCACCCCCTCATTCGTGTCTTCAGGGAGAGGGGCAATTTCCTGTTTAGGAAAACAGTGCTGTCATGGGGAGTGGGGGTGGGGGTGGGGGTGGTGGTGGTGGGGAATGCTTGAACTTCATGCCTGTTCTTTGTGAAGGACAGTAGAATTCAGCTCATATAAACTTGAATACATCTATTTTTTTTTTTTTTTTTACTTTGGACATATCTTGGTTCAATGATTTTTGTAGCCCCAAAGGCTTGAGTGTTTAGCAACATACTTCTACGGACCGAAGGCCGTGACTCGACACTGTGACTGCTGTGGACAGCTGGACACTTGGCATTCTGTTCTTGTCTCGCAAGCAATCGCAGAAAATGCACAAAACTAAGAGTGAAGAGCTCAGCCTTCTGGGACGAGGTTCTGAGTCTAGGTTCAGGGGGATGCTACAGCACAGTCTGGAATACTGTAGCACAGTCGGAAATGTCGTAGTATAGTCTGGAATAATGTAGCACTGTCTGACATGTTGTAGCACAGTCTGGAATACTGTAGCATAGTCTAGCATACTGTAGCACAGTCTGGCATCTGTAGCACCGTCTGGCATGTGGTAGCACAGTTTGACATGTTTTAGCAGTCTGGCACATTGTAGCACAGTCTAACATACTGTAGCACAGTCTGGCATGCTGTAGCACAGTCTATCATACTGTAGCACAGTCTGGCATGCTGTAGCACAGTCTATCATACTGTAGCACAGTCTGGCATGCTGTAGCACAGTCTATCATACTGTAGCACATCTGCAGCGTGCAGTCTATCATACTGTAGCCAGTCTGGAAGCTGTAGCCAGTCATCTACTGAGCAAGTCGCAGCGAGACAGTCTATCATACTACCATTTGGATGCCAGTCTGCATGCTCTATGAGAACCGGCAGCGGAGGCGAGAGAACCCTGACTGCATTCACCACGGTCCCCGTTCAGGCCTGACAAAAAGACACTTCTTCTCCCCGTGCAGGACTTCCTGTATCCGCATGGGGCTCCTGGCCAAGTGGCCACACAGCTATGCATTATCTCCCCCCCTCCCCCATTCCTCTTCGCTCCTCTCCTCTGCCATCTCACAGATGGCTCACACAGGCCTCGAGGACGACAGGGGGAAACACGCCATTCGATTAAACAACGCGGCTAAATTAAAAAGCAGAAGTAAAAAATGACAACACTGCTAAATTTACCCCCTGGACTATTTTCATTTCTCTTTTTTTTTTTGTTTGTTGGACAGGCATGGTTATTTCGTAAGACTTTTTTTCCTGTTAAAACAGCAAGGAGGGGTTGGCAGTTCAGGAGGGTATGCTTGCTTAATCTCTGTAACCTGCATTTAAAAAAATAATAATAATAATAATAATATATATATATATATATATATTTGTGACATAGTAGCCCTGGTGAACAAGCAGAAATGTGTACATGAAGATCCTAACTGAGACACATATCAACCGGTGCAATTTAATATACTTTCTTTATTCCAGCGAACTTTTGACAAGTGAAGAATTTCAATATCGCCAAAGCTCTCAATAACTTCTCATCCGGTTTTTGGAAGGTATTTCCTGTAATAACGTACAATCTTCTAGTTTAAGGGAGTGCTCTACGACCTGGCCTTGACCGTACTAAGAACCAGGATGGACTCCCACCCCCCCCCGAAACACGACTCACTTGGCCAAGTCTGGTGTGCCTGTTCCCGTCAGGTCAATACCCCCCCCCCCCCCCAGTCCACCAATCACCACATTTCCCCTTGCAACTCCCTCACCCTTTCACAACCTCGCAAGTGAAGCGAAGTCCTGACACATCACTCTGTAGACTCCGTGTCATTAAATCATTCCACTCACGAGCACTGCAAAAACAGAGCAACATTTTCTTTTTTTTCAAAAATACGGGGTTTATTGGTTTTAACTGCCATCAGTCGTTACAAAACTCAATTTTATATAAACTCATAGAAATTACTGTAGTGAACAGCAATGGCTGTAAAAAAAAATACATTCAACAGTTTACTTTCTTTGTGTCAGTCCTGTTAACCTCTCCGTCCTCAGCTACTAGGAAAAACAGAACACGGAATTCTTTTTTTAACATCCATCTTTATCACAAAATCTAAACAAGGCATAATCTCAGTACTGAATGTTTTCAAAAAGAGGCACTTTAAAGTTGGCGACGATCAACGAAAGGCCATACCGTTGATCCCAGAGTGCCCGTGATTGGGTTGGGGGCGGGTTGAAGTGGACTTGGTGCATCATGGGGTGGGTCTCCTACATTCGACACCAACATTATTGTGCTTCGGTTTAGGTTGTTGGTACAACTTCCACAACCCACTGTAACAGTCAATTTGGTAATCAGATTCATAATCTTATCAGGTTAGCCAAATGGTTTCAGCACTGGACCCAATGACACTGCAATTAAAAAAAAAAAAAAAAATTTTAGACCCTCCCCCAAATCAAGAAGATCCCTTTGTGAGGAAGGTACCCATCTTGGCTCACAACATTGTGACAACGAGCCCCTTATGGACCACTATGCCAATTTTCACAGCCATAGTAAGAAAGGTCATGGAATGTTGCTGAGATTGAAAGGGGCCAATGAGAACCCACTGAAGGATCATAAGTAACCAATGAGGAACCAGCTGGCGTGTTCTTGTTGGGGGTGGGGGTTGGCGGGGATTAAAACAGTGGATATTCGTTAAGGAAAAACATTTAGGAAATAACAGGAAAGAACTGTTACTGTCAAGGCAACATAGTTTGTAGGCTCTAAAAAAGGTCAAAATGGAGGAATGATACAAGGCAGTACTAAAGATCCTGAAATTGCAGTCCAACAAGAGAAGAGCAAAAAAAAAAAAGAACAAAAAAGAAACAAAAACTACAATAAATAATCAAAAACGCATAACTCTTTTTGCATTTTTTTTTTGCTTTAAATTAAGTTTCATTTAAACAATGTGTAGTTGCAAACGAAAGTCATTGTAGTATAATATATTAAACTGTGAAAAAAAGGAAAATGACAAAAGTCTTCACAATCTTTAGATTAATACGGAAGATCATAATTTAACATAAAAGAAAATATATTCTATCGTTTCATTATCCAGATAAATACAAACAAAATTAACAAAAAAAATGCATATGATCAGCAATAAATACGTTTTTTGATAAGTTAAATAAGCAGTGACAAGCAAAACCTTCCGTTTCTGAAAGTTTTTTTCTCCAAACAATAACAGTAATAATATAATAATAATAATAATAACGAATCAAAAAAATGGAACAAAAAAAAACAGGAGGAGACACAGGCGGGTCAAAGTGCTCCAAAAAATGGAATCTAGGGGGAGAGCGATGTTTCAGTGTTCCCATCAGAGTGCGCAGGTGGGCAAGCAGCACCTCACGAGTTCAGGCACGTCCCGCGGCTGGCCAATGGGCATGCAGAGCTTTACGGAGCTGGGGGGGGGGGGGGGGGGGGGGGGTCAGAAATCTGAACGTACTAAAAGTTTACACATCAAGTTTCCCTTCCCAATATACAGTGACCAGCAACAGGAGGAAAACGGCATACTTTTAATCTTTCTTGTTTTTCTTTCTTCTCCTTTTTTTTTTTTGTTTGTTTGCTTGCTTGCTTTGTTAAGGCCTCGTCCCATGTTCTCGGGTGGTGGATTGAAGCCCGTAGCACCAAAAAAAAAAAAAAAACGCGTCTCTTCCTGGCTGATACCGGAGCCCAATCTTACGTGAATCTCAAAGTGAAGTCTTTCCTGCAAGCCTTCCTTTTATTTTCACAACTCGCAAAAAGACAGGGCAGAGCTCTCGGATGGATGGAAGAAAGAAAGCTACCGACAAAAAGTAAAAAAAGGAAACCGCAGTCCACTTGCCCCGGCACACGCAGGACAAACCCCCAGGCACTTTAAAATGTTCATTTGTCCTTTAACTTTTTTTTTTTTTTTTGCTTTTCTTTTTTTAAACTACACTCGAAGATAAGGCTGTAGTTGTAAATGTGCATTTCTGAGCATGCTTCCTCTTGCTCAAGAAGGAGGCCTCAGTGGTAGCATCAAGCTTGGCTGGTAGAGAGCGTGATTTTTTATTTCTTCTTAAATTCTCTTTCCCCCCAGGCCACTGCTCCTCCTGCACTGCTACACGTCGAGAAGAAGAAAGACAGCCGGCGCGCGGCCCGAGTCTCAGTCCAACACCTTTCCAGCACGGTCCTCATGCCTTCTTTCCATCTCTTTCTTTTTTGGCACTGTCACACAAATGGGATGGCGGGGGTGGGGGGGCGGTGGGGAGGAGGCTGGGGACAGTAAACTGGACGAGAGTGTGTGGGGGGGGGGGGGGGGGTGGGATGTCAAGAAAGGTCTTTTTCTATTTTGTTTGTTTGTTTTTAGAAGAAAAAAAAATAGTTCCCTTAATTCAATGAGTGTCCTTTTGGAAGTACAGTTATGTGGGGATGTGTGTGTGTGTGTTTTTTGTGGGGGGTTTAAAGGGGGACCGATAGGGGTCTCTGACCACTACTCCAAAGGGGAAGTGAACCTATGAAGAAAACCTTTAATCTATTCTGGCACTCTCTGGCAAAAAAATACATAAAAATTGTATGGAGACTAAATCCATCCCATTTATCAGCATGTAAACAAGGCCAAGGGTAGGGGTTAGGGTTAGGCACAAGGAAAACCAGGCAGGACTGGAGGTAGAGGGGAGTGCCAATTTGTCTTACAATGTCTCCATCTCAGGCATGTGTGTGTTTGTATGCATGTGTGTGTGTGTGTGTGTGTGTGTGTGTGTGTGTGTGTGCAGGGGGAGCGGGAGGAGGGTGTTTATTCATCTGAGATGGAGAGTCTGCTGAAGATGGGGAGCCGGCGGTTGGTGTCGAGGATGGGGGACTCCGAGCCACTCAGGCTCCCCGAGCTGCTCTGGTAGCCCTCCTGGTCAGAGAGGGAGTCCGGGGGGCTGGGGGGCGCCTCAAACATCTGAGGCGACTCCGACATGGGCCTGAAGTAGTAAGGCGTGGTAGGGGAGGGCGGGGCCTGGACGGAGGGGTCGGCGCTCGGCGGCACCCCCAGGCTGGGGCAGAACAGGCTGGCCAGCTCCTGGCTGGAGTAGGTGAAGGGGTTGCTGGGCCACTCGGACAGGTCCTCGGCCGAGAACATGGGCGGAGGGGTGACGGAGGTGGGGCTGTCCTGCGGGTTGCCCAGGCTGGAGAACCCGGCGAAGCTGTAGCTGTGGTGGAGGCGCGGGCGCTCCATCTTGTTGGAGGAGGAGAGCGGAGGGGGCCCCCGGCGCTCCTCGGCGTTGTGGATGAAGTGGCAGCGCGGGCCGTAGGGGCAGAAGCCGATGGTGTGGAAGGTGCGGCAGAGCTCCGTCTTGTACTTGGGGTGCCGGCTGAGGCTGCGCAGCTCGTGGATGCCGTGGGCGAACTGGCACTTGTCGCCGTACTTGCAGGTGCCGTTCTCCTCGAAGGGCCGGCACAGCTCCGTCTTGTAGCGGCTGGAGTTCACCTGGCCGTTGCCGCCGCCGCCGCCGCCGTTGCTGCACTTCTGCAGCAGCCGCTCGCCGGTCTCGGAGTAGGAGCGTTCGCGGAATCGGTTCTCCTTGTTGTTGCTGCCGCCGCCGCCGCCGCCGCCGCCCGAGGACAGCGTGGCGTCCATCTTTAGGCTGTTGAGGAACTGGTTCTGGTTGAACTTCGAGCTGGGAAGCGTGACGGAATGCCGGCGCTGGTAGGCCCCTCCCACAGAGGGCGTCCCCACCGCCTTCCTGTCCAGCAGGGCCCCGGTGGAGGTGGGGTGGTTGGCACCCGTACAGGGTACGGACATCAGGTGGGGTGTGCCAACCACGTTGTTGTTGTTGTAGTTGAGCATTTTGCTATTCTGTAAGAAAACAAGAGAAAGAGAGGCAAACCATTACTCGACAGACCTGGACTCAGATTTAAATCAGGACACAAACCTAAGTCTCAACTGTCTTCCCATCAAGCCATTTTTTTTCACTACATTTTTTTTTTTTTGCTAGAAAACCTGGGATGATATAATATTAATACAACAACTGAGCTGGTGCCCAGATCCACGGATGAATTCTTATCCTATAAAGTCAATGGAACAAAGTAGAAAGGGGGGGGGGCGGCTGGGGCTATGATATAATGAATCGCGGTGTCACCAAATGCAGTTTCTTATCCGGAACGAAAATCCTGAGTACTGACAGCAGAAATTATGGTATGTGACAAAGCACGAGATCATGACCGCACAATGTGGGCTGAGCAGTTATAGGTGACGAGTCAAACTCAACGCTGCTAACTACTGCCGCACTGAAAATAAAGACAAAGAATCTGGCGCACTGTCAAGTACCGTAAAAGTCCATGCGTTTTACATTATGGCTAATTCGTGGCTAAGTTTTTCGTCTTGTCATCCTTTGACCCGCGAGCACAGAAACAAATTTGCCAGATTTACACGATATTTATTCGATGTGGCGATTAGCAATTGCTGCAATGGGTGTGCGTTTTATTTCCAACTGTTAGATATCAACGTTTCAACTTTCGATCTAACCAAAATACTTCAACCTAGCCACAAGAATTTGTTCATTATGGTGTCAACGTCGGGCTTGCCACTCACGCGTCGAAAACAAAATCCAGCCATTTCAAAAGTGTCTTGTCTAAACTCGTTAGCAAGCCTGCTAACGTACAGGAGCACGGTCAGTGAACACGTTCCGTATTTTGCGCTCACATTCCTTCACACAAATTCAAAGAGTGCAGATGCCATCTGAAGTGTGCAACTACTTGCACCGAGGTTTTATAAAAGCACAACGTCTAACAGATGTTCAAAATGTCGTCTGTTTCAACCAAACTCGACAGTTGGATTGCGACAGCCACTCATTTCTTCTACACACAATTCAGTTAGCCAGAAGCTACCTGTCTGAGACTGTGGTTACTATATTCACTTTCAGGATTGCGTCGATGACGATGAACAATTGGATATGTAGCCATACAGTACACAGTGTAGGGCGTCACGTTTTAACTAGACTAGGTTAACAAGAATGACAGCTAAATTTGGGTAACCGTACGATAGCCAAGAAATACACAAAACTGCATAGAGCATAGTCTAGCCAAACAAATGTGTGGAGTTCCCAATCTTTAAACGGTCAACTTGCTTTGTATAGATTCGCTGTCAATATCACGCATAGGAACATCAGAATGGCATGAAGTACTGGAGATCCAACTATGTACCCTATGCAACACCAAGAAACTGTTCTGATTTCCAGCGAAAATCAATTATCGATAAACCATTTTGTACAGAAATAGCTACTCTCGAGAGTATCGTCACATGCATACATCAAATAAAGATTTCAGATAAGTGCACTGCACTGCATACTGTGCATGCCTAACTGTCGCAACAAAAAAAATCTATGCTTTGCGAAGGCAAGCACGGTTAACTTGAAAAAGTGCGCCATACGACTGGAACACGCACTCATACATGGAACACAGGGACAATGCAAAAGTAGTAACTTTATGAACAGTAAAATCTTATAATGGCCAACTGGACCATCAATTGGCTAGTTAGTCAGTCAATCACAATTTAGGATTTTCTAGTACTTTTCGAAAAGCAAACGACGTAAGAAACGAAGCATTCCAATGCGTATTATTAGTTAGCTAACGTTAGGTATGCAGCCCCGTGTTTATCTAGCGATTTAGATAGCAAACGTTAGCCAACACCAAATGGATAATCAGCCGGGTACCAGTCATGTTAACTGGAATAGCCAACAATCTCAAGATGGTAATTAGCTAACATTTGCCATTTGTTAGTTGGTGCCTAAATAAACAACACTGTTGCCCAACCACATTACAGCAAACGTGCACATAATGATCACGCTTAAATCCAACCAAAGAGGAACAGACATTGCTTTACACGTAGAACTTGTTAAAACAATATCGACAAGTAATGTAGGATAATTCTCGGAAATATGCATAATCATACTTGCGTACAAACAACACTAAACACTGAAACTAACGTACTACACAGTGCCGTCACCAATAAGTTACCATTAGTCTACCAATCAAGCCTACCAGTCAAGAGATCTGGACAGCTAGTGCCGGGTTGCTAGCTAGCAGCTAGCAAAAAGTTTTTCGGATACCTAGCGACAACTTAAGTTGTCCACATATCATCGCACGATCGTATGCAGTGAGTAATCCAAAAAGATCAAGGTTGAAAATTCTAATATCTGCTATCCAAATGCACGTATCCCCAGAATGCATAAAACCATGAAGTTTAGCCAAATTCTTTAGACAACATTAGCACATAAGCTAACCGGCTGACAACTTTAAAAGAAAACTTTTGGCAACTACCTTGTTTATCACTTCGCTGAAGTCGAAGAAAGGCGATACCACAGCCGTGGTCATCTTTGTTGCGCGTACAGTTTAAATATAAAATAATAAAAGATATGTATGACTAGCTAAACTTCCAGAACTCGCGGATTTATGGGTTCCACCTATGTGTATTTTCTTCCCTAACAGAGTACCCCCTCTGTTCTGTTCCAGTTCTGTGCATTTCCTTTATAATCCGCGGCAGGAGGAGCTAATGTTTGATTGGCGTCTTTCTTGTGAAGCAATCTTTTTTTCTTTGCCTGCACTTTTGTTGCTGTCGCTCCCTCCCTCCTCCTCCCTCGCACCGCGCCGACTGGGAAAGGAAATGCAGTACTTATTATTCGAGTGGAAAAAAAAAACTTGGTACGCGATTTCAGAAGTTTAACCGTTGCAGTTTCATTAGTAAAGCGTGTCCCATCTGCCCTTTCCCTCGTATGAAAAGGCTCCCGTCCTCTTAATGAAAACTTTAATTGAAGAAAGAAGTTTGCATATCTATCTCTGCTGATCGGAATAGCAATTCTGGTATCGTGATTTCCAAGAGTTAGGCGATCGCCATGTTTTCTTCCCTGTTGGTTTCCCCGAAATTGATTTCATACAAAGAAACCGACTGACGCGAGAGTCTTCTTTGTGGTGCAACGTACTATTATAAGTTATCACCTGGAACGGGGTCGAGTTTACATAACAGAACAAAACCGAGTTTTGGTTAATACAAAGACGCTAATAAACTGACGAGTTACATTGTGAAATAACCCATCGACTACGTAGTTAGTTACAGATTACAAAAATAAGGGGTTGTTAACCTATTAATTAATTGGTGGCCATAGTCGGGATGAGTCTTGAGCAACGTTGACGTGAAATTACCTACATGTGGGTTAGTAGCCTTTTAGCCAATTCCTTCACATCGCCTTTGCACCTTATAAGTATTGGGCGTGAATAACAACAACCGGTCTTGCACGGAGAAATCTTGGCACCGCGATTTTATGAGCCAAATCTGTCTATGGTGCACCCAAATGTCTAATTCAACCTAATTGGGTCGAAGCATTGGTTAGCAGTAGTTATAAAAAGTCAGCAAGATGCAAATGAACCTCTTACATTCCAATCGCTTTAGATATGCGTGTATGAAAGTTAACGTTAACCGATATAACTATTGGAACAAAGTATCAGTGTATTTTACGCTTTAAAATTTCAGTTACAATTGCTAATGATCGCTTGTTAAAAAGTATGATTTGCGAACATTTTTTAAAGTAACTTCAGTATTCACAGAATAAAAGTCTGTTCGTGTCAGAGAATACGTGTCTAGCCAGCTAAAGTTAGCTAACGTTACATAGCTTCACGGGACCGAACCAACCTGTTGTTCGTCAGAGCGAAGTGCCCTGCGGATGGGGCTTGTTTACTTGGCTTAGTGGCTGAGCACGCTGCCAGCGTTCTCAGTGCTCTGATTCACTCTATAATTAATTTCCTTATGATTCTAAGGACGAAGCGTCATATATGGGACTTTCCGGTGGGCTCAACAGCAAAGAAACTTTAACCCCATGTACACTTACGAATCTAGCTATAACTGTTGGGTTAGTGAGCGATTAGTTGTGTTGATTTTGTGGTCACAATAACTAACACACCAGTTCATTAACCATTTCGTGGCCGTGTTGGTTGACAAATTTTTATTCCGTCAGTGTTTAGCCTCCGAAAATAAGGGTGCCTGAGTCTTTGAAGATTAATTCCTATGACATGATATGTGGAGTTTATTTTATATAACGTCATTATTGCATATTCTTATTAGGGTTTATATGAATGCTCTCTGGTTGGATTGGAGATCCAAATTAACGTTAGCTACTTTGACAGTGTTTTTAATTTACAAAAAATGATGCTCGCGTGTCCGACTTTTCTAATGACAGGACAAAGGATTTGGGCTTGGGCAAAAAGTGGTCATTCCTCCCCAATTCACTGACTAATCCAAGTCAGCAAGTACAGGAAAAAAAACGGAAATAGGTGAAATTAAACTGTGAGATGCAAATCAAATCGACTAATGATGAAGTACACTAATAGTGCACTGTAGCTATTTATAAACCTAGCCTAGCCACTCACCAACACTCCAAGTCCGTGACAAAGCAACCAAGGACCATGCACAGAATCACTGTCAGGGTTGAGTGGTAAAAGAAAAAAGGAGAATTGAAGGGGAAAAAAGTTGTTAAAAAAATTAGAGCAGGGTATAGCGTGAGGGAGAGATTTATGGAGGACGTTTATTACAGCGAAGCAGACCCCTGGGGATGTAGAGAGCCAAGACAGGAGCAGAGGGGCGAGAAAGGACCAAAACATTACCCCCACCCTCTCTAAAATCTGTACCTGGGGAGGATATATGTATTTTTCTGAAGCTCAGATGTTTAAAGATCCCGTTTTTATAACCGAATGGAGCAAGTGGAAGGTGGAAGCCAATGAGATCGTTTTGTGCGCACTGTGTCGTCACGTACAGCTGTCAAGCAAGACGTAAGGCCCGCCTTTAAACGTGGCCGACTATTACTTTTTAAATTCTAATACATGAATTGTCAAGTTGAGAGCATAAAGATTAAAAGTAAATCATATTGGTGCTTTTATCAGGCGATTGAAAACAAGTGAATTGGGAGTTTTTTTTTTTTAATTTATTTTTATGACATGATCAAGGTGTGGTTTTAGATTTATGGTTTATGAGTTTTGGTTGTGTGAGAGCAATTGATATGCACTTGAAGCGTTTCCCAACTGGCACAGTTGAATTTCAAGTCATCTTTTAGCTGTCACTTGTTCAAAGCTCTGTGACCTGACTTGAGTTGACAGGATGGAATGATTCATCAAAACTGTTGCAGGTCTTGCTTCTAATTGCCACTAGTTAAACTAGTTATCAGTGAAGCAATGTAGTTATACCGCAGGCGTCTGGAGACTTTCCAGGGCAAGAGGCTCTTTCTCAGAGTTTAATTTTTTGCTTTCTAGACTGCTTGGAAGAAGTTCCTGCTGACTCCCATCACAGCCAATAGGCTTCACTTCCAAACGATGTGAAATCCGCGACCCCTGACCCCCACCTTGAACCCGAGGGGTTGTGTCACTGCGACACACGAAGGCCGTTGAGGCGTGAGCCGTGGCGGCTGCTGTGAACGCTGGCTTTGGCCCCCCGGCGGCGTTGTCGCCACTCTCTAATCGGCTTCTTCCTTCCCCTTGCACAAACCCCAGAGCGTGCTCTTAAAGGTCCCCGCTCTGCCCTGCTGCAGTCTGGGCAGGGAGGCCTGTTTCTGGGGGAGGGAGGGGGGGGGGAATGCTGACTTCCTCTGCCTGTTATCTCATTGGCTATTGTACTGTTCCACTGGCGCTGCAGCACTGTTGCTCCACTGAGGTTTTTCCTTACAGAGGCAAACAGTCAAGTGCTGTAATTGTAAAGGGATACGAGAGCGGGGTCTGTTTTCTCTGGCCTGGAAGTGTGCTGGCAATAACAACAATCTGACATTTGTGCGTGCGTGTGTGCGCGTTTGTGTGTGTGTGTGCGTGTGGTTGTGTGTGCATGTGTATTTGTGTGTGTGTGCGTGTGTGTGTAGTTACTACACTGGTCACAGTGTGTGGAACTACCGTCTAACTTCATCCCTAAACCCTGCAATCCCACTGTGATCCTGTAGGTGGTGCTGTGCCTCCCTTTTCCCTGTTCCCACAGCTGTCCCTCCTCCTTAGGGAACATACAGGTCAGCAAGTCATGCTCTGGGAGACCTGTACATGCAGACACAAGACCCGTAGAACGCTGGCCTGGCACTGATAGATGCACTGGGGGGGGGGGGGCTTTACAGTCATCCCAAGTCTATTGTTGTAATGGAGGTGTTTCATATCCTCCTGGAGTGGGGAGGCCTGGTTCCTGCTTAATTAAGCGCTCAGCGGGGATTCTAACGAGGCCCGGCACCAGGGCACCGGAGGCCTGGCAAACTTCAGACCTAAACTGCCTGTAATTGGCCTTCGTCCCTGTGATCTGGTGGAAAGTGACCCGCTCTACTGCCGATGAAGGCTATGGCTAAGAGTTACAGCTTTAAATTAGAGTTAAAAAAAAGAAAACAGATCCTAGCTGGGGCGCCAGATTTAACTATTCCCCTCCAGCCAAACAACAAGGTCATAAATTAGACTCCTCTCACCCCCAGACTCTTACTCTTCTTACTGTGAGGGGGAGGGGGCGTCGGTGTAACCTGAGGCCAGGTGAGTTTTATATTTTTAGCTGCAGTTAGAGCACTGTATCTTTAGTATGCACATAGAGTGCTATATCTTTGTAAGTGTATATAGAACTGCAGTTACTGCATGGATAGTGAGTCTCTCCTTTTGTTTAGCTCTCTTTGACGAACTCTCATGTTGTGTTTGCACTCTCACTGATAAGTGCCAAAAAGTGTACACTTATCTGTCCATCAAGACCTCACAATTGAAAAGTAAAATTCTGTGGTTCTTTTTTGTGGAAGTGCTACATATACTGATGTAAAGAAAGGGTATCTCTCAAGGATCGGGGAGCTTCTTTGTGACAATAATGTAAAAGCAGGACTATCGCTACGTGAGTAAATGAGTGAAGTTCGGTCACGTCGGTGTGTGTGACGTGGAGCATCACAAAGGAGTTTCGGAAGGGCCTATAGGATGTCTCCCTTTCTCTGTCTACATAAAGAACCCTCAGCTGCCCCTCTATCCTGTCCCGTTCCGAACCCTTCAGCCTAGGTGTGTTCAGTCTCGTGTTTGATCTGATCTGACCTGTCGTTCGTATTTTTTTTTGGCTTGATCCCTCTCTCTGGTCCCTGTGACCCGTCCAGCGCCCTCCGCCCCTCATCCTTCCTCTCAGTGACATGCCGTCCCGCCTGTGGGCTGCAGTGAGCGTGACTCTTAATTGGCTGTTTGTTGTTGGGTCTCCTGCGTGTTTTGTATGCGCGACATCAGACCTCGGTTAAAAAAAAAAAGGGATGGCCATCGCCATGGGAACACCCAGGGTTGCACAAAACAGGATTGGTGTTTGTCGGAGCTTAGTATGCATGTTTTCTTTCAGTCTGTCTGATTGGCCAGTTCACCCAGAGCAAAATAATATCCTGATTTTTGCTTTTCATAAGTAAAGTCAACTCCTCGAAGCTCTTTTTTTGTTCAGCTTGTGTTTTCAGAAAAGCGATTTTTTGGTCAGTGAAGCGCCTGGTGCAAGGGGACAGCATCTGCTGAGCCTCCACTTGGGATTCGAGCCAGCAGCCCTGACCGCCACCTCTGCCGTGGCCGAGCAGATCAGAAGGGGTAAAGCGTGGTGAGGTAACCGTTTTTTTTCTGAACACACACACACACGCGCAGATTATATGTCATTACAGGAGGGTCCTGGCCGCAGAGAAAGCCGTCCTGTACGCAAATGATAGATCAGCTCATGTGATCCCCCTCATCACGAGGGGGAGCGGTGCTCTTCCAGGTGCTCCTCAGTTTCGTTTCCTTCGCCGCGTCGTTTCTGAGGTGGTCATTATCCTTTTCTCTGTTTCTGTTTTTTTTTTTTTTTTTTTTGTGTGTGTGTGTGTGTGTGTGTGTGTTACCACGCGGCGCTGGTGGTTATGTGTACTCTTCCCTCTGTTCTTGCCGGCAGCACTCTCCGAATCTCCTGACAATGCTAGTTGGGCCCCTCCCAATATGTACTGCACTGAACTCTCAGTCGCGCACTGGGAACTGGGTTCCTTTGCTTTTTCAGTTTAAAAAAAAAAAAATTTTGTACTGAAGCTGATTTGTTTTCAATGGGAAAATAAAATGCGAAAAGAAATTAATTGACCATAAAAACCTGCCCAAAGGTCATTAGTGGTACACCACCGGCTGTTTTCAGTGGAGTTATTCCTGCGTAAAAAAACGCACATGACCATGTCCCGCCTCAGTCCCCCCCCCCTCTTCACACAAAGCTACAAGCTCATCTGCTTAAGCTGAGAGAGAACCCTGGCAGCATCAGGAAGCTTCTGGTTCAAGGCCGCCCAGCCCTGTTCCTGGTGATTTACCATCATGTTGGTTTTCATTTTAACCCCATTTTGCCACACCTGATTTTGCTAATTAGCAACTGGACGAGATCTCAATCTATTGAATGAGGTGTGGCTTTGCTAGGGTTGGACTGAAAACCTGCACGACGGTAGATCTCCAGGAACAAGGTTGGGCAGCCCTGGTTGCCAAATTGCCAAGTTGCCAAAATGGCTTTGGCCCTGACTCAGTAGACAAACTGGCGGTGCCCAACAAACCAGGGCAGCTGCCCAGATCAGCCGAGAAAGGTATTCTTAATGTTCCACCCACAAAATTATAAACAGAAGGAGATTGATCCTACACTCCACACAGTGCTACAGAAGAGCAGTAGGCCCTACTGGAGGAAAGGTGCATTTCTTACTCTCAACGGTGGGTAGATTATGGGGAGCCTGTGGACACGTTGGTGCCTGGTTTACTAAGACCTGTAGCGCATGCAAATTCTTTTACCACACACAGAACTAATAACCCAACCAATGATTGGCGCAAAGCAAATTATCATAACCAATCGCTGGTCATGTTATTGCTTTTGCGTGTGCTAAAAGGCTTTGCACGTGCTGAAGGTCCTAGTAAATCAGGCCCATTGTGTGTCACTGGGGCGAACTGATGTAGTGTTGACTTGAGCTACCTGTTGGCTGACTTTTCCCCCCACCTTGTCCCGCCACTGTGACCTCCTGGTCATAGTGAGCTGATGTCGTAGCCAAGGCCCGGAGTCAAACCTGTGGTCCAGGCCTGAATTTGTGGGGAAGAAACTCTGCTGGATGAACCGTTTGGGGTCTCTTTCTCTCTGTTGCTGACGTCTGACAGAAAAAGCAGAATGCGAGGGAAAGAGGCTGAGAGAGAGGGCTGGAGAGACAGGCTGCATGGAAAGAACTGCTGAAAATGGCATTGAGCCACAACAGGGAGGGGAAAAAAAAGAGAAGAGAAATGTAAAAATAGATATTGCTTACTCATGGGCAGAGTGTGTCCCGTTAGATTTAACACATAAAATAGGAAACTCACTTCCCCTGCTGTTCCCTGACCCAGGCTTCTATAAACCTCTGCTCTGCACAGGAGACTCATCAGCATATGCACACACACGCACACACACGTGTAGACACAAAAACACACACACGCACGCTGGCATTTACTCAAATGCACTCATTGGCACTTTATATAAACTTTAATAAACCTTATTTCTACAGTGTTTTTCATTTTACAGCAAAAATCTATGCACACACAGACGCACAAGCACACATGATAGAGACACAATGCCATTCACCCTCATTCACACACTGACACATATACACACATATAATAATGCAATACATAGTAATACATTTGAACTGAAAAATCTCACGCGCATACGCACAAGCATGCACACGCATGCAGCAGGCATGCTTTCTCACACACACACACATGCAGCAAGCATGTTTACTCACATACACATGCAGCAGGCATGCTTACTCACACACACATGCAGCAGGCATGCTTACTCACTCACACACACATGCAGCAGGCATGCTTACTCACACACACACACATGCAGCAGGCATGCTTATGCATGCACATGCAGCAGGCATGCTTACACACACACACATGCAGCAGGCATGCTTACTCACACACACACACACGCAGCAGGCATGCTTACTCACACACACACACACACGCAGCAGGCGTGCTTACTCACACACACACAGACACATGCAGCAGGCATGCTTACTCACACACACACACACACGCAGCAGGCATGCTTACTCACACGCACACACACATGCAGCAGGCATGCTTACTCACACGCACACATGCAGCAGGCATGCTTACTCACACATGCACACACATGCTGCAGGCCTGCTTACTCACACACATGCAGCAGGCATGCTTACTCACACACACACACACACACACATGCAGCAGGCATGCTTACTCACACACACACACAGCCATGTGGAGCCTGGCATGTCCTGCTGCAGGGACAAATGCTGACCCGGGCCCAGGGCTAGGGTCACGGAAACGGCTGTGGCTGCTGAAACAAGATATTTGTCTCTCTCTCGCTTCGCATAGAAAATCAATGAGCTTTACGATCGGGAACAGTGGAAGTCTTTCTCTGCTCTCGCTCCACCCACCTCCACGTATTCTCCAGCTCCATCTGTCCCGCTGGCCTACAGACCCCCTCTGTGTGGTCACCCCAAGACTAGTGTTACACCGTCCATGTGTCCAGAGGTGGACAAGCAGACAAGGTGTGATAGGGGAACTGGTTCTCCTTCGTAGTTTACCTTTGCCCAATTCCTCCCCTCATCCAAGAAATGACTACTGTTCACTGTATCCTGTTTATCACATTACCGGAATCTTAAATGGCGTTACATTTTTTTTTACTTTATGTTGTAGAAGTGAGAAAATCTTGAACGAAGATTTTGCTAAAGAGAATGTTTTCTTCTCATAATATTCTTTCCTCTTTCTGACGCTCTAAATGGCACATTAAAACTGTAACTCTTTGGCCAGCAGAAGGAGCAGCCTTATGAGCTTGGTCTGGTTGGGATGAAGATGAGTGAAGTCAGGTTGGGTTCTGGGGCGACGTTTTTTGGGCTCTCCTTGGATGACCCTCGCATTGCGGAGTGGAGAGCTCTCTGCTCTGTCAGCTCTGGAGGGTCGATCTGTTCGTTAAAACCTGCGGTCTGAGCGCTTCTCCTTGCATCTCGATGGATGCTTCTGTCTCCGTTCACTGGAGCCTGCACTTTTACGGCCTAATTATAGTCATCGCCAGTTTGCCTGAGTGCTCGGATCCTAAACACGGCACTTGCGCTTCGCGATTGCACATTTGTACCAATTAAGTTCTGTGTGCCGCGGATGGAGAGGGAGAGAAAGAGAGGGGGAGAGAGAGAGAGAGAGAGAGAGAGAGAGAGAGAGAAGAGGTAGAGGTAGAGGCCAGAAGCTTTGTTTATTGTTCGGGAGTCACTTTAGGCCAGGCTTGTAATTGGTATTTACAGTGAGCTGGGCTTTAGAGGATAGCAGCGGGGCACGGGAGGATATGTGGAAACTTCTGGTCGCCAGCGGTGACCTGCTGCTCGTCACGCATTCCGATTGGTGCAGGCGAGCCGGCGGGCCGGTCGCAGGCCGTCGACCGCTTCGTTGTTTTTCTCTCGCTGCCGAATGACTGACCGCAGGTGAGTTCGGCCGTTACGGGGAGCTCGTGGGGCCCGACCGCGGCCCCCGACGTCCAGCCGAAGCCTTTCGGCCTTTTAGGCCTTTCCTGCGGCCCGGCCTCGTCCTCCCGCGAACCGCTGTGAGTCGCGCTCCGAGGGAGTCATCATCACTGTTGTGAAATGTCCTATTTTTCCCCTCTTTAACGATGATGATGATGACGAGGAAACAGCCCCGATGAGCAACTTCGGAAGCATGCGGACCCGAACATCCGCACAGAACGCTGATGCCAGAAAAGCCGCTTTCCTTTTTCAAACCAATGAAATAAAAAAAAATTGGCTTGCTGAATCAAACACAGACCCAAAACCGGGCCTGGGAGAAAAAGAAAGATGAAGAAAGAAGAAAAAAAAAGAAAGAAAAAAAGGAAAGATTGATAGACAAAGTGGGTAGCGGGTGTGTGGGTGGCTTGAGGGATGGGGGGGGGGCGGCTTTAGAGTGACTTGCAGATTTTGAAATTTGAGGAGTCTTATTCATCCTTTCAGGAAATAAGCTCTCTACCACACACACAAGGAGGGAGAGCACTGCTCCTCTTTTTATTTCTGACTGTTATTCAATTTTCCCTTTCAGTCTCAGCCAATCGAGCTGACAATCCCACAATGCCCCCTTTATCTGTGTTTGTAGCCGGCCGTAGTCAGCTGTGCATTCTTGGATTAATCAGAAGCGCTCCTTCACCTGACAGAAAGACCCCCTCCCCCCCAACCTGCTCCCCCTCAACCCCCTGGTGGATGTGGGATGCAGGAATGCTGATTTCACTGCTGTTTCTGTCCGGGTGATTTTGAAGTCTGGAATGAGGGAAGAGTCAGGTCTCCATTTCTCTCTTCTCCCCCCCCCCTCTCTCTCTCTCTCTCTCTCTCTCCCCCTCTCTGGAAGAAAATGAAACACAGCTGAGCGCAGCTGAATCCTTGGGACTGAATTAGGAAAATAGCAGTCCCATGTGGCGCGTTTTTTCCCCCGTTCGAAAAAAGCTGCATTGCGCCAGCGGCTCTGCCAAGGCCCGACGGCCAGGCCCCGGGCTCTTCCTGGGTTTATTTCTGTACGCGGCCCTCATCCCCAGGGGAGTGGGATCGGTCCTTAAAGGAAGCCGATACGGAATTACTGCAACACCCACGGAGAGAGCGCTGCATGCTTCGACTTCGCAGTCTTCAGCACCGAGGTTTTATTTGGTTTTTTTTTTGTGTGTTTGCCCGTCGGACGTGCTTTTGCGTGTGTGTGTGAGTGTGAGTGAGTGTGAGAGTGAGTGAGAGAGAGATAGAGAGAGAGAGAGAGAGAGATAGATAGAGAGAGAGAGAGAGAGAGAGAGAGAGAGAGAGAGAGAAGAGATAGATAGAGAGAGAGAGAGAGAGAAAGAGAGAAGATGAGAGAGAGAGAGAGAGAAGAGAGAGAGAGAGAGATAGAGATAGATAGATAGAGCAGAGAGAGAGGGATAGCATGAGGAAGAATCACGAGGGGATGCACTGAGTCCGCTGCGGAAGAGCTGCCTGCAGCCGCGTGGCTTCCATGGCGAAATCACGGCTGGTGCGTCCCGTGCGCGCCACCGCGGTCCTCCGGTGCGCCTCTCCCCGTGAGGCTGCTGCTGTCTTACTCTCACGTGACGCTGCTCTCAGGGGCTGCTTTGGGTCCCCCGCTCTGCTGCTCAGCAATATGGAAGTCCTTCACATGCTTTTAATAGTCTACGGTTTTGGATTTGTTATGCCTTGAGGGCTTATATGCTCTATATAATTTTTAAAAAACAAAATAGTTATCCCAGACTCGTGGTGTATTATACCCCCCAAAACCCCCAACTCCCCTCTCCCACTGAACATATTTCCCAAAGCCCGATTCTCTCTCTCCCACCCAAAACTCCACAGCTGTAAATTACACACACCCTCTGTTCACAACCTCCACACTGTTGCCGTGTCTCCAGATCTCTTCCTACAGGCCAAAATCAGCAGCTCCATTCCTGCGCTCTGATAGTATCGCAGCTCCCAGAGCCACAGGATAAAATGGTCAGTGTTAATTTACCTCTCAGCAGAGTTTATCTGAGTCCAAGAGCGACTAAATGCACTCTGTCAGAGTTTATGCAACACTGAACATTTTTACTGTGTTTGTGTGTTTACGGTGTTTTCTGTGAAACGGAGAGTAGTGGAGCATGTCTACTTGTACAATGAATGTTGTGGAATGGCAGGCATCCTCATTGACCCTTATAATCTCTGGATGGTTGTTTTTGCATTTATGCAGGAAAGAATGTATTTATCTTTTTTTTTTTAGCCTGGGTGTCTTAAAAAAAGGTACTATTACCTTTGTTTAACCAGTTAGGTCAGTTGAGAACAAGTTCTCATTTTCTCCAATGGCCCGGATTATAACAGGTAATTAAAGGCCCACAGGACAATGTGGGAGAGACAGTGCTACGCATTGAGTTACTGCCAGGTAGAACACCAACGAGCCGTGCTGAGACGTGGCGTGAAAGACAGAGAGGCTGTTGTGCAATAGCTGGCAGCGACACAGAATTTAAAAAATCCCACGAGGGTCTGAAATTTATGAAGACGTTTGGGTGGAGGTGATCTGAGCGCGCTCACGCACTATCTTGTTGACCTGCATGGGACAGCATGCTCGGTTGTAAACGGCTCAGTGCGATGTCCCATTCAGAATGGCGCGCGCGTGAGAGCACGCTAGGCCGCCTCCACCTAGCGCATTAAAGCACGCTCCTTGTTTACAGAGCTACACAACAACTGTGCCGTGGGACTGAATCGGGCAGTTCATAACCAGTCCGGCTCCACTTGCCTCTGTTTTTTTTTTTTTTTCTTTTTTCGTTTTTTTATTTAAGTGCTTTCTTTGTGAGTTCACCATCACACACATGGCGGGGTCTAATAAAATTAGGCCCTTTTAGAATTAAGAAAAGGGGAAAAAATTAAAATGAGTTCCAGATGTCAACAATGCAGGGGATAGGCTATTAATATTTTTAATACGGTGACCTGGATTGTTCAGCCTTTTTTTTTTTTTTTTTTCAAATAAAACATTTTTGCTGAGCTTGCACATAGTTGACCTGTGTTTATGTTTCCATTAATCAAAAGACCTGGCATAGTTTAACGGGCATTAAAGTCTGCTTTCCGTTTCCCTCCCCCCCCCCCCGACACTAGCCAGTTACAGCCTGTTTTCTTAGTGCCGTTGAGAAAGACGATCATTTGCATTTCGCAGACATGTGCTTTGTTCATTACCCTCTATCTGTCAAAGGAAAAAAAAAAAAGGAATCATTCCCGGCAGAACCTCTGCCTATCTCTTCTCCGGCACTTTTTTTTTTGTGTGCAGGATAATCCAGTCTTAAGCCCGCTAAACGCACTTTTAACACACTGTGTATCTAGCACACACGCTCGCCAGGATTTCTGAATCAGCAATCACTGCACGATCTGATACTTCTGATGAATAAGGAAAAAAAATTTAAAAAGGGAATCTGTGGCTGAAAACGAACACTAAGAAAACAGAAAGGCGTCCACATCCCCTACAGGCTTAAAAAAGAAAAAAGAAAAAAAGTTAAGAGAAAAAACCCAGGTCTTTCGGAGGGAAGGCTGTGCTCACTAGCAGCCCTGAGGGGGAAAAAAAGCCTTTTAACGTGCAATTTAATACAATTTCCTCCGTATGTGTTTTCTTTTAATTCCAGCAGTGATGTGGGACTTCCGCAGACGGAGGCCCTGTGTTTTTCCCGTTTGGGTCGCGGGGCGTGCCGTCGCTGCGGAACGCTGATTCGCTGAGGATCTGGACCCCCTGACGAAAAAGGGCCGGAACACTCAGGCGAGGAACGGGAATGGGTATGAGAATGGGAACGGTTTTGGGAATGGCATGGGAATGGTAATGGGAATGGGTATGAGAATGGGAATGGTTTTGGGAATGGTATGGGAATGGCTAGGGGAATGGGTATGAGAATGGGAATGGTATGGGAATGGGAATGGGAATGGGAATGGCATACAGTACATACCACATGCATTACAAAATGACCATTCAGGATACAGGTTGTGCAGTAGGCCAGGTGATAAATCACAGTCAAGGGGGAATAGCCCGTATGTGGTGTTTGGCCAGTGAGTTATAAGTGATGTAACGGACGCATGTTTTAAAAAGTGTAGCATCGGGAGGAAGGCTGTTTGTCAGTTAGTGAAGATAATAACTCCCAGATAAGAGGCCAAGGCTCAGTACGTAGTATGAAATTGACAACACACAGGGGTTTATGTCTGGCCGTGTGAGATAAGTGGTCAGATCAATTGTGATGGCCATGAAAGCACTTTTTTTCTTGAGAGCCCTGGACCAGCATCTTGAGGTTGCGTTCAATGTCTGCCTGTGGCGGTTGGTCAGGTGACCTCCTGCGGCTACCTGCGCTCTGCTGTGTGTGACTACCGCGTCTGGGACATTCGTTCAGCAAACTGCACCAATTCTGACAGATTACATTCATTCAGTTTAGACCTGCAGATTGAGTGAGGATCCTCTTGTTGCTCTGTGCACGCACACGCACACGCACACATACACACACATGTATACACGCACGGCATGCACTCACATACACACACACATGCACACACACACGCGCACGCACGCGCACGCACATGCACACTCACGCACACACACACACACACTCGCACACACACGCACACTCGCACACGCACACGCACACGCACGCACACGCACACACACACACACACACACACACACACCGAATGTTATGTTATTAGTGAGGAGCACCTGAGTCTCCAGGGAAGAAGTGGACGGCGTGTCTGTTGCCGTGTTGGTGAGAAGCTTGTGAGCTCAGAGGTCAGGGGTCAGTCTCGCTCCAGACAGACGGGTCAGATAGAATGCTGAGTGTTTACAGTTACAGTCAGCACAACACTGTCGGTGCCATGGCAACAGAAGAGCAACTGTAGGGACATGGGCGGGTTACCTGTCACACATCCAAGCCACAGGAAAACTCTTCTTCTCTTTCTCTCTCTCCTTTACCGCACTACCTCTCTCTCCCTTTCTTCTCTTTCTCTCTTATGGATTATATTTTTATTTACATTTCATTATTTGCCTTGTATTTTGGGGTTTTGCAAATGTCTGATTTTGTCTCAATTTTTTGGTTTGTCTCTTTCACACACACACACACACACACACACACACACAGTCACTTTCCTTTTTCAGTTACCACTGAGTTTGGCGCAGATGTTCCCAGAGTTTATTAAATAGTTGTTTTCCCCTCTTTGGATCTTCCTATATAGAATGAGTTAGGAAATGGGTAAAGGCAAATGAAATGAGTATTTTGTATAGATGCGATGTGAAGCCATTTGCCTGTTCCCAGGAAAGTGGTCCACTGCATTCCTCCATTTAGTTTGGCTTTGGGACAGCCTCTTACCTGCCTCATTCCTACCATTCTTAACATCTGGGGAAAAGCTTGTGCACTCAGTGGATTCACTTAATTTCTGATCGAATGTGCGAATGCACACATTACTCTTTTAAAAGTACCCTGTACATGAACACATACACACACACACACACACGCACTCACACACATGCACACACTCACACACACACACACTCACACGCACCAGCACACACACACACCACACAGCACCAGCACACACTCACACACCACACACCACACACACACACGCACCACACACGCACACACACACACACACGCACACACACACACACACACACAAACACACACACACACACACACGCACACACACACGCACACGCACACGCACGCACGGACACACACACCAGTGGAGGGTGCAGAGGGAGTCTGCAGGGGAAACCTGACATGGTGTTGTGAGGTATGGTGCACAGACCATACACACGGGCCCCCTCTTCAGTGTCTGAGATGAGCTGTCAACATGTGACAGACAGAGGGAACAGGAGACTATCTGCGTGTGTGCATGTGTGTGTGTGTGTGTGTGTGTTACGGTAAGAGAGAGCAGAACTTTCCATATCAAATTATCTTGTCTATCTTTGCGCGAAGTGCAGGTATTAATGTTCATAAGGCCCCTATTTTTTGAATCCACTGTTATTCTGCCTTATAGTGGGTGTGATGAGATACAGGTTCTTCCCCAGTCTTCTGCCGGAACCGGCTCGGAGTAGAGCACCTCCCCTAGAGTCCTCTGCCCGCATCACTGCGGGGGAGAGACAGCAGAGGGGTTATTGCAGGGAATTCCGGGGGCAGAAGAAAGCTACCAAAAAAATTAACGAGAACGTTTCTGAGAAACGCGGAGTGCAAAAGCTGCGCTGCAGAAGGTCAGCCGCAGGAACTAATACATGAAATAGCGCGTTTTATTTGCGTATCACGCGGTATTTTCTTCTTTAAAAATTCGACCGTTTTTTCCCCATATGGACGGCGAGCGTGACGTGGGTGCGCTCCTCGCCTGCGGGAGACACGTCATGAAGAGAAGAACAGCTGTCTCCAGCCCCTCTGAATAATGCCTGAGCGGGACGGTTTTGCCGAAACTCGGGTCGCGCATTAAGTTCGTGTAGCCGGCTGTATTTCCGCGAGGCTGTCCTGCGTTTACACGGGCGCCTGTGGTTTCGCACGCGCTCGCCTTTGAGGCGTAGGGGGAAGCCCCTCCGCGAAGGCGATCGATATTTGCGTAGGTTTCTCTCTTCTCTTTCGATGGCTACTGGAACGTACAGTGTGGTGTTTTCCGCTGCGCGGTGAAGCTCTGTTTGCTCCATGGACAGAGAGAGGGGGCTGGTGTAACGTCTCTCTCTGCTCCTCCTTTATATTTTAATTAATATTTTCTTTAAAAAAAAAAATTTTTTAACTATATTTTCCATGCATTTGGGGTTTTTTTTCTGTTGTTTGATTTTGTTTAAAGATTATAAACTTGTAGTTCTCTCTCTCACTCTCCCTCTCTCTGTCACATACACACACACACACACTTTTTCAGTAATGACAGTTTTTTCCTCTCTATATCTCCCCACTGTATATGGTGGCTGGTGGAAGGTGTTCTGTACAGTCTGCACCTTTCGCTGCTCTGAGAACTGCACACTGACTCACTCTCTGGGGGAGTGATGTGCTCTAGAACACAGTCATGTGGCTGACGCGGCACGTTCAGATTTTACTGTGTTTGTTTGACCTTGCTACTTTAGAAATGTGAACTCTTAAATTACATCACAGCACTGTGTGTGTGTGTGTGTGTGTGATGCACCATTACTGTAACCACATCGCATTTTTCCCCCCCTCCACTGCCCCAATAAGGTGCTGCTGCATGTGACAAATGTGAAAAGCCATGACTACACTGTAAAACCTACATCAACGTATAACTCAATAATTAAAAAGTAATTATAAGTAAACATTTTTTTTTACTTTAATGTTAAAGACTGGTGAATACTTGAGCAGATGAAGTTGCCCATTCTCAAATGGTTCAAGGTGATCAGTTTCCCCTGACCCCTTTGAATGAACCAAACTCGGGGTTTTTACAGTGTGTCGTAGATCAAGTTTATTATTTTTGGTGACCTTAATTATTTCTAATGGGGATTTCCTGTTAAAAAAAAAAAAAAGTCTGCAACGGGTGGGCGTTTCTTGGCCTGCCGGTTTTCTGCAGAAGCGTAATTACCAGAGTCATGGGTTATGCCTCCTGCCTTCTTTCAGAGTAATTCTGTTGTCTTCCATACACGGCGAACCCTGTGTGTGTGTGTTAGTCATTCATCACAGCATTGAGGAGTTGGAAATAATGAACTCGGCCTCCTGCCACTTTTCACAGAAAAACAGGATATAGTTAAAAACCCAATCAAACGTTTTAGCAGCGCAAGTAAACGACTGGCGTTGACCTTTTGCGATCGTTTCGAAGGAAATGGCTGATGAGGAGAGCTTTCTGCTTTGTGCAGAAAAATGCAAATGTCCAAATGGTGTTGAACTTGTGAATAATACTTCCATATTTCTGTCAGTGTACCTGTGTGGGTGTGTTCGTGCGTGTGTGTGTGTGTGTGTGTGTGTGTGTGTGTGATGAGGATGGTGTGTGTGTGTGGTAGTGTGTGCAGTGTGTGTGTGTGTGTGTGTGTGTGTGTGTGAGAGAGTGCCTGTGTGTGTGTATGTGTGTGCACGTGTGTGTGTGTGTGTGTGTGTGTGTGAGAGAGTGCCTGTGTGTGTGTATGTGTGTGCACGTGTGTGCGTGTGTGAGAGAGTGCCTGTGTGTGTGTATGTGTGAGCACGTGTGTGTGTGTGTGTGTGAGTGTGTTTATATTTTTGCTTGGTCAGTTTCATGAAAGATGGACTGACTGTTTCCCACCCCCATTAGAGAGGCCTGGCATCGCGCCTAAGAGGGGGGGGGGGGCACATTCCAGACAGGCTGAAGAACAGCTCCTGAACTGCTGTTCTTCTGGGGACCGGGGGGGCACCAAATTTTAATACCGGCACCGCATCGTGAGGACCGGAGGCGACGTCGCTCAGACCACATCCTAAACACGCATCGCGCCGTGGAGCTTCTGCCCGTCCCATCGAATGTCCCAATTCGTTTTCAGAGTCGGGCGGGTGAAGGAAGAGGCAGAGCGGCGTCGAGTTGGATGGGCATAAAAACAAATTCACGCGGGCCAGACGTCGCCACGGGAACGGCCGTCCTGGCTTTAACCCCGGCCGAGACGTGTTCAAATCGAGATCGGCCCGGTCCGGCGCGGAGAAGCAGGGCGCTGCAGCTGGGTCGGAAGGAGCAGCAGAGGTCAAAGGTCGGGCGGGTGGGACATGCTGGACGTCCTCAAAGTGCCTACAAGGACACAGAGGGGGGTAATAAACCCATCAGCCCCCCCCCCCTCCCCTCCTCCCCGCCTGCTTCTCTGTCACCCTCCCATGTCCCACACGGGACCACGGGCCAACACACACACTGTGGTGTTTCGGCGCAGAGGGTCAGACACTTCGGCGTGAGGCGCTGGCTGCTGGCGCACGTTAAAACACGGAGCAGTTTTGAAATTCAAAAGTGGAACCGTTTATTTTTATTTTTTTCAAATTTAATTTTTAAACAGTGATTTTGAAACACGATTTTGGCGCTTTTCTTTTAAAAAATTTTTTTTAGCTCTGTTGTTTTTTGTGGCATAACATCAAACATGACATGTAAGCCCTGCGTGAGAGAGAGACAGAGAGAGAGAGAGAGAAAGAAGAGAGAAGGAGAAAAGAGAGAGAAGAGAAAAAGAGAGAAGAGAGAGAGAGAGAGAGAGAGAAGAGGAGAGAGAGGAGAGAGAGAGAGGAGAGAGAGAAGAGAGAGAGAGGAGAGAGAGAGAGAGGGAGAGGGAGAGAGAGAGAGAGAGAAGACAAACAGAGAGAGAGAGAGGTCCAGACCTTGTTTAAAGAGTGCAGCTATGATTTATCGCAGCTGAAATGCAATGGAGAAGGATGGCCTGGAACCGTCTGTGATTTAACAAGTTGCTTTCTGCTGGATAAGAGTCTCCCATTTAGCCACATGATTGATGGAAATGTTCTGCCTTGTTTATGAAATTTGATGTAAGGCATCTGCTTGCCTTTGAAATGGACATGAACCCTTTTATTTACACTATCCCCCCCTTTTTTAGAAATAAAATAAGAATAAAGAGTTTAATTTCGGGGAGGGGGAGGGGGGTGATTTAGAGGCAGGAAATGGGTAGTTAAACTAATTTATGAGGAAGTTTTTCTTTCAAAGCAGAAATTTCCCTTGTGCTTCTAAATAGGGGTGCAATTTTTTAAAGCGTACAGAATTCATTACACCCTGTTCAGCGTGTCCAATCATGAACGACAAAACTTTGCCAGGCTAAAAAAAAAAGGTAACCCAAACACAGCAATTAATAATTATTAATGAAATACTGATATTGACGTCCAGACTGCTTTCAGTCCCGGCTTCTGGCCGACAGAATTGGACAGTGGTCATCATCTGGACCGTAGAACCGGTCGCGGGGGGGGGGGGGGGGGTGTAAATCAGGGGTGCTTTGGTTTTTCCGTTAGTCAGGCGAAGGTCCCCTCACCACCACCAGGGCACTGGCGGTGTTTACGTTGGCCTGGCCAACGTCACACAGCCTCAGGACCTGACTGGAATACAGTGGCCACATCTGAGGCTGCTTGTCGTGTGAGCGCTCATTCCCCTCCCCCCCCCCCCCCCCGTCCCCCCCCATCCCTCAGAGTTGTTATTGTTAATCTTGGGAAAGAGGAGAGCGACCGCGTGCTCACACACACACACACACACACACACACCCGAAAAATGAAATCACAAAGAGCTTTCTGCCGGGGGGGGGGGGGGAAACATATACAGACCACTCAGAAGGTCCCCGTGGACAGGAACAAACAGACGCATGAAGACGCAAGTAACAAAAACAGCCAGAGCCGATCTGACATGCTGTTATTATTACAGAGTCGTTTGGTGTGTAGCAAGCATTGCTGCTCTGTAATATGGGGTATGTGGCATGGGCGCGGGGAGGGGGGGGTGGGGTTGAAAGATGGGGACATGGTTTTGGGCGCTGGGGGTTGAGGGGTTGGGGAGGGGAGGGAGGGGGGTCTGTGTTTTGGCCACTGTGTGGTTCTGTTTGAGGTTTTCCCTTCAGGGGAAACAGAAGTGTAGAGTTCTTCAGATGTGGGGGAAGTGGGGGGAGGGGGGGGGCTAGCCACCAGTCCCCTCTGTGAGAGGGCTGTTTGTCCTGTTCCATGCCCTGCAATCACTGTGCGCGCTCTCACGCTTCTCTATCCGTCTCTCCTTCTAGCACACTCTCTCCGTCTTTCCCTCTTGTCTGAGACTTCTGCCTTCGTCCTCTGTACTACTCTATAGTTCCAGGTGCAGTCATCCATCCATCCATTATCTATACCCACTTATCCTGGGCAGGGTTGCGGAGGGTGCTGGAGCCTATCCCAGCATGCATTGGGCGAGAGACAAGAATACACCCTGGACAGGCCGCCTATCTGTTGCACGGCACACACACCATTCACTCACACACTCATCCCTATGGGCAATTTACAGTCTCCAGTTAGCCTACCTGCTTGTAGGTATGGGCAGTCTCCAGTTAGCCTACCTGCATGTAGGTATGGGCAGTCTCCAGTTAGCCTACCTGCATGTAGGTATAGGCAGTCTCCAGTTAGCCTACCTGCATGTAGGTATGGGCAGTCTGCAGTTAGCCTACCTGCATGTAGGTATGGGCAGTCTCCAGTTAGCCTACCTGCATGTAGGTATGGGCAGTCTGCAGTTAGCCTACCTGCATGTAGGTATGGGCAGTCTGCAGTTAGCCTACCTGCATGTAGGTATGGGCAGTCTGCAGTTAGCCTACCTGCATGTAGGTATGGGCAGTCTCCAGTTAGCCTACCTGCATGTAGGTATGGGCAGTCTCCAGTTAGCCTACCTGCATGTAGGTATGGGCAGTCTCCAGTTAGCCTCCCTGCATGTAGGTATGGGCAGTCTCCAGTTAGCCTACCTGCATGTAGGTATGGGCAGTCTGCAGTTAGCCTACCTGCATGTAGGTATGGGCAGTCTCCAGTTAGCCTACCTGCATGTAGGTATGGGCAGTCTCAGGTTAGCCTACCTGCATGTGGGTATGGGCAGTCTCCAGTTAGCCTACCTGCATGTAGGTATGGGCAGTCTCAGGTTAGCCTACCTGCATGTCTTTGGACTGTTTGAGAAAACCGGAGTACCGGGAGGAACCCGGAGAGAGCATGCAAACTCCACACAGAAAGGCCCAGGCCAGATTCGAACCCAGGACCTTCTTGCTGTGCCGCCCTTAGTTTCAGGTCCAGATGCTGATTTTCAAGTCGTCAATCTGCTGAGATGTCCACCATTTTGTGTTGTTTTTAAGGTGTCTATACATATGGTGTATATACTTATGGTCTAGTTTTGGCCAGTGTCTGCTACAGGATTGGGATGGCAGACACCCATATCCAGGGTGACTTACAGTAGTAGAGATCAGTGTCTTGTCTTTGGACACTCTATGAAGGCACTAGTAGATGGAGCCTCGTTGATTGGCAGGTCAAAAGAATGCACTCCTGTGTGAAGGTCCCTGTATTGTGACAGCGGTGTCAGGACCTCAAACTTGAGAGAAGCAGTGCTAATTTAGCGACTCTGTTCCTATATATCCTTCATCAGTTAGGGTGTGTGTGTGTGTGTGTGTGTGTGGCTGTGTGCTGTATGTTTGTTTGTGCTTCTTTTAAGTCACATATTTTAGGCATGTGAGTTGTTTTTTCCGTAAACCACTTGGAGTCTTTTCTAGCCAAAATAATCATAATCATAGAACTACCAATAATTATTTGCAGTCATTCAAAAAATGAGTATAAAAGGATATGTTGAGAGACTCCCCGTCTGTGCTCTTGTAGGGTTGTGTGTGTGCGCACAAGGGTTGGTAATTGTGAGAGAGAAAAACAAGAAAAAAAAAAGTGAAGGAAGCAGGCAGTGAACAGAGGCAGAAAGCATTAGGAAGAGAGAGAGAGAGAGAGGGGGGAGAGAGAAAGAGAGAGAGAGGGCACGGAGAGAAAGTGCGCTGTCATGCCTGTGGAATGCTGGAGGGGTGCTCGCTGGCGTGACGGCCGCGTTCTTCACAGTCGTAATCTGAGACAGCTGTCAGTGTGCGCGGGGGGGGGGGGGTGTGGGGGCGGGGGAGGGGGGTGGTTGGGGGGTGTGGGGGGGGGTTCGTGCTTGGTGGAGACTGAGTTTTTATTTCCGTCTTTATTTTCCTGAAGGGAGAGTCTGGCCTTCTGAGGAACAGCTGAGGAGATGCAGCTCTGTAGGGCGGCCCCAAGGGTTTGAAGTCTGAAGGAATAAAGGTTTGAAGGGTCGAAGGGTTGATGGCTCGAAGGGTTGAAGAGTTGAAGGGTTGAAGGGTTGAATGGCTGAAGGGTTGAAGGTTTAAAGGGTTGAAGAGTTCAAGGGTCGAACGCATGAAGGTTTGAAGGGCTGTAAGATTGAAGCGTTGATGGGTTGAAGGTTTGAAGGGTTGATGGGTTGATGGGTTGAAGGTTTGAAGTGACTGACGGGTTGAAGGCTCTCCCGCTTATCTTTGTCCTCTCTGGCTCCCGATTGGCTGACGGCACACTGGCATAGCGTGTTGACAAATTAAAGGTTGTGGGACTTTCACCTGCGTTTCCAGCTCTTCTTGTACCTGGCTGTTTTTCTGTGTGCGTTGGGGGCTGATGATAGATGGGCAGGGGGAGAACATGGGGAGTTGGGGCGGGAGGGTGGACTGGGGGGATGAGGGGTGCGGGGGGGGGGTAGGGCTTGTGATTAGGCCAGGCAGGCTTGTTACTCTGCAATCAAAACAAATCCCCCCCCTCTGCCAGAGCCATAATCATTCCGCGCGCAAAAAACGTTTCATCTACTGAGGGCAAAGCCTCTCTCGTCATAAAAAAAAAAAAAACCCCCACAAAAGACATTCCTCAAACGTCCAGGATGTGAGAACGGGAGATAAATAACAGCGACGCTAACGCAGCGGCCTGGCCTCGAACGCGCCTCTTCGCCCTAACTTTGATTTACACCCGTTCTCCGTGAGCCCGCCCCCCCCTCTCTCTCCGGCAGCTGGAGGGCGATTAGAAGGCTCCAAACTCGAGGGGTGGGGGGGAGTCTCGAAAAAACCGTGATGGAGTCGCAGGATTTATGGAGATTATCTTACTCACGCTCCCTCCGCTTTCCTGGTCTCCTGCTCGGGCAGAATTTCCTGCCCATGATGGTCCAGTGGAGGAGAAAGCCTAATAAAACCCTCCTGAATAGGGCGTACGCACAGTTAGCGCTATGCGCAGGGCCTGTACGGCGAGTCTGCTGTACGTTTTTCTTTTGCGTGGGAGGTGGTTAGCCTCCGTTTGAGTGACAGTGTGTACTGTGATCATTTGCATGTTCCTTAGGATGACTACGGCCCGCGAACATGCGTGTGCACGTTTACATGTGCCCGCACAAACAGGACGAACGGGTTGATTAAGGGACGGCATGCTCGTTAACATCACCGTGGTGCTTACATTGTGACTCGAACTCGCTTAGCGACTAATCTTTCTTGGTCTCTGTGTTTGCTGTGACCACCTCTCCTCTTCCAGGGAGAAGCTTCTCTCTGGCTCACCTTACCCCCGATGAGCTTTTTTAGCAAGGCCTACGTCTGGGGGCGTGTGGCACCAAGCGGTGTAGGTTTGCAGTGGCACGTTCATCATTTCCTGCTCTGTGACTCTGTATGACTGCAACATTAACCCCTGAGAATGGGAGGCCTACAGGTCTCTATCTATCTTTCTCTATCTATCTTGTTCTCTCTCTATCACTATCTGTCTTTCTCTCTCTTGCTCTCGCTCTCTCTATCTATCTCTCTCTCTCTCTCTTCTCTCGCTCTCTGGGAAAAAGAAACCTGGAGTAAGAGGAGATCAATCAAATCAATCAATCAAATTTTATTTATATAGCGTATTTTACAACAGTTGTCACAATACGCTTTACAGACAGCCCTAGCCTAAACCCCCACAGGAGCAAGCCTAAGGCAACAGTGGCAAGGAAAAACTCCCTGTGGCAGATGGGGAGAAACCTTGGAAGGAACCAGGCTCAAGGGGGAAACCCATCCTCCTCTGGTCGGCTCAGGGTGCCGACTGGTGACCAGCATGTCAGCCAGTTTATGCAGAAGATATGATAAGTGATGTGGCTCAGATGATGGGTGGGGCCAGGTGGCGGTGATGGGGAACAGCAGGTGGCGGCAGATGTGGGCAGGGTGGAGGCAATGACGAAGGAGGGGCTGGACCGCAGAGGTGGGGGAGACCAGACGACTCTCGAAGCACTCTCGAGGGTTGGGGCAAGAGCCCCGCCGGCAGCGTGGGGAAGAGGGTGGAAACAGCAGTTAAGGGATTTGCAATATACCAGACAGTGAGTAAGTGCCAGTGCTATGTATTTTGGGACGCCGCCAGGAGTAGAATATGGCTGCATATCTACTAGGACAGGGATGGAGAGCCCATGCAGTCATGAGGGGTAGACAACCATACCCGCCTATCAAGAGCCAGCCCATGTAAAGTCGGGTCACAGCTGATTGACAGGTGACAGTAAGGAAAGGATTGCCACCTAGAAAGCTCTATGACTACAGGCTTCTCGCACCCTGTCTCCAGACTATAACTGATTGTAAGCTTGAGCATAGAGGTGCGTTTTTAATCTAGATTTAAATATTGAGACTGTGTCTGACTCCTTTATAAATAATGGAAGCTGGTTCCACAGTAGTGGGGCCCTGTAGGAGAAAGCCCTACCACCTTTTAGGTTCTTGGAAATTCTTGGGACTACCAAGTAGCCTGCGTCTTGAGATCGGAGTGACCTTGTGGGCTTATAAGGTAGGAGCAGGTTCGATATGTACACAGGTGCACGTCCATGCAGAGCTTTAAAAGTCAGGAGCAAAACCTTGAAGTCTATCCTATACTTAATGGGTAGCCAGTGAAGCGACGCTAGTACTGGTGTAATGTGCTCATACTTCTTAGTTCTGCTCAGGATACGAGCAGCTGCATTCTGCACAAGCTGGAGACTCTTTAACGAGTTATTAGGGCAGCCAGAAAGCAGGGCGTTACAGTAGTCTAACCTAGACGTAACAAATGCATGGATCAATTTTTCAGCATCCTCGACTGACAGGAAATGTCTAATTTTAGCTATGTTGCGCAGCTGAAAGAAGGCAATTCTGGATGTGTTTTTTATATGGTGTCAAAAGATAGATCAGGATCAATGGTGACACCAAGGTCTTTAACGACCATATTAGGTTCAGCCGAACAACCATCACAGTTTAAGGTGAGAGTAGACAATTTCTCCCTTAATATTTTGGGACCTAAAACCAACATTTCAGTCTTGTCTGAATTTAGGAGCAGAAAATTTGAAAGCATCCAAACCTTGATATCTACAATACAGGCCTCTAACCGTGAAAGCGGCAGTGCTTCGCCAGGTTTCATTGAAATATAAATCTGGGTATCGTCCGCATAACAGTGGAACTCTACGCCATGTCCCCGGATAATATTGCCAAGTGGTAGCATATATAGCGAGAAGAGTACTGGTCCTAGTACTGATCCTTGTGGAATACCGTATTTCATTATTGAGGAGCTGGACTCATCTTCTTTTAATTTGACAAACTGTTTCCTGTCACAGAGGTATGAACCAAACCATGCAAGTGCCTGTCCATGAAGTCCAACACAGGCCTGGAGTCTGTCCAGGAGTATTCCATGGTCAATTGTATCAAAAGCTGCACTCAGGTCGAGGAGCACAAGAACCGACACAGAGTTACGGTCGGCTGACAGTAGTAAATCATTTGTAACCTTGATAAGTGCGGTTTCTGTGCTGTGGTGGGGTCTAAACCCAGATTGGAATACCTCATGGATACCGTTAGAGCTAAGGTATGCACTTAGTTGCTTAGCAACAATTTTCTCCAATAATTTTGAAAGAAATGGAAGGTTTGAAATAGGTCTATAATTTTCCAATTTATCGGGTTCTAAGTTTGGTTTCTTCAATAATGGCTTAATGACTGCCACTTTTAGTGACTCAGGTACGTATCCTGTGACTAGGGATGTATTAACGATTTTTAGGATATGCTGGCCTAGTACTGGAAATAGTTCTTTAATCCAGTTTGAAGGAATAGGATCGAGTACACAAGTCGTCGGTTTTGAAGACATAACTAATTCGGATAACTCAATCATGCTAATGGGCATAAAACAGCTCAGTACTGCTGTCTGTAAATCTTCCTGTTGTAACCAGGTGCGGGGCTGTTTATTAGCAAGAACAGGAATAGTGCATGATGGAGACAGTTTGGAAATCTGGTCTCTAATAGCCTCAATTTTCTGATCGAAGAAGTTCATGAAGGCATTGCTGCTAAGGTTGGAAGGATAAGATGAAAACTCTGATGATTGTTTTTTAGTTAATTTATCCACAGTGCTAAATAGGAATTTTGGGTTATGTCTATTTTGTTCAATAAGTTTTGAGAAAAAGGCAGATCTAGCAGAAGCAAGAGCTTGCTTATACTGAAGAAAGCTGTTTTTCCATGCAAGATGAAATACTTCTAGCTTTGTTGATCGCCATTTTCGCTCTAATTTTCTAGTAGACTGCTTCAGGGCCCGGGTGGTATCGTTATACCACGGAGTGTGCTTTTTCTGACTAGGGTTTCTTCTTTTAAGGGGGGCAACGGCATCAAGAGTGTTCCTGAGGGTAAAGGTTAGCTGGTTGGTCAATTGGTCCAGATCGGCTTCATCAGCATTTTCATCAGTCTTTTCTTCTATGGAGAGGAATGACTCCGGAAGCATATTTAAAAACTTTGGAATAACCTCAGGGTTTATTGAGCGGCTGTAGTAATATCTAGGCTGTGATACAGGAGGATTTGATGCCTTAATATTGAACGTAATAAGGAAATGATCTGACAGTATAGGGTTATGAGGTGCGATGGTAAGATTTACCACACTAATACCATGTGACAGAACTAAGTCTAAGGTATGGCCACGGTAGTGAGTAGGCTCACAAACATTCTGGACAAAACCAATGGAATCATAATAGAGGCAAAAGCTGTTCCTAGGGGGTCACCATTTTTATCCACATGTATGTTGAAGTCACCAACAATTATGACCTTATCTGCTGAAATTGCAAGGTGTGATAAAAACTCAGCGAATTCCCTTAAGAAATCAGAATAAGGCCCAGGTGGCCTGTAAACAGACACAAGAAAAAAGGACTGCCGGCTAGCACTTTCATTAGCTAGATCGGGCTGTACACAATTTGTAATAAGAGCTTCAAAAGAGGAGAACATATAGCCATGCTTAGGCGCTAGACTCAATAAGGACTGGTAAATAACTGCAACGCCTCCCCCTCTCCCTGATGGACGTGACACCTGAGTACCTATGAAACCCACAGGAGACGCTTCATTAATCGCAACATATTCATCAGGTCTTAGCCAAGTTTCAGTCAGACATAGTACACTCAGATTATGGTCTATTATCAATTCGTTGACAAGATCTGCTTTTGGAGTGAGTGATCTAACATTTAATAGTCCAATTTTTAAGGATGGTTCACTATGAATAATAGCAGCGTGCCGTGTTTTAATGACAATTAAGTTATCCTCATCAATTCCACGGTTAGCTTTATGTTTGGCATAGATGCGTGGAACAGACACAGTCTCAATATAACAGATATCAGATTCTAGTTTAAGAGTATTAATTAAAGGGGCTTTTGAAATACTATTTCTATGAACTAACTCTGAAACGCACCTTGCAGACAGAGGCGTGGGGCCATAAGTCTGGGACACAGGTATAAAGAAACGAGCAGGCAAAAACATAAGGTTAGAAGCCTGCGGCCTGGCCGGTGCCCTGATGGAGTGTCAGGATCTGGCCTTATTAAGACTAGCAGCTATGTTGTTGGATAGGACACGAGAACCTCTCCAGCTCGGGTGGAGTCCGTCTCTCTTCAATAGGCCAGGCCTTCCCCAGAAATCAGGCCAATTGTTAATAAAGCCTATGTCACTAGATGAGCACCACTCCGACAGCCAGAGATTTAGCGAAGATAGCCTACTGTAGACCTCATCGCTCCTACGAGCTGGAAGCGGGCCAGAGCAAATTACTTCCCGACACATCTTTTTTGCCACTGCACACACCGATATAAAATTACTTTTGGTTACCTCCGATTGCCTCAATCGGATGTCGTTTGTGCCGACGTGGATAACAATCCTAGAGTATTTACGTTTACTTTTAGCCAGCACTTTTAAATTTGCCTCAATGTCGGTGGCTCTGGCCCCAGGAATACACTGTACAATGGTCCCTGGTGTCTCTAATCTCACGTTTCTCAAAATACTATCCCCTATGATCAGGGCTTTCTCAGTAGGTGTGTTACTGAGTGGGGAATATCTGTTGGAAACGCGAGTTGGGTGGTGCTCGGCGGCCCTGGGCCGGCAACTATGTTTCTTTGGTACCGTGATAAAATTGTCCTGCAGCGAGGACACTGGCGGCGGAGAAACACTCGCATCTAAACTAGCATCCGGCTCGGGTAAAAGGGAGTCTAAGAAAGTCTCACTCTCCTGGATCTGATACAAAGTCCGGATGCGCGTCTCTAACTCAGTTATTTTCTGTGCCAATTCTAAATTAAGCAGACACTTAGAACAGGTACCATTACTAGTAAAATTAGCAGCAGAGCTAAGACTAACCATGCAGCAAACAATGCAGGGAATGGAAGTCATGATGCGCTCTTACCGTATTTCTTCAGTTGTTCGCGTCGTTTGGTTTACAATTTACTTTGGCGAGTAATCCGGAGAAAGTAGTAAGGTGCTTATGATGCTTACTTAGGTTTTGTTTAAATACAAAATCCCAAAATAGTGTCGATACACACTTGAAAGCACAATATAAGCCTGTAACAAAGTTTATCGAACTCCTTTCTGTAAGCTTTTTTACTATTTTGAGATGAAGAGAAGGCTTTAAAAGGGTGAGCAGGTTCTTCTGTGGACGCCCACAGAAACCTGTAGGGAGAGACTGGCCATAAGTCCCTCACTATTCACATAGAAGCATTTGGCAGACAGTATTTACGAAGAACAACTTACAGTTTTTACATACTCCCTGTACTATGCACAGCTGGATGTTTACTGTAGCAGTTCAGAAGAAGGGTACTAAAGGACAGTATCCTCACCTGGTGTTTGAACCCGCAACCTCAAGGTCTGTCGCCTGACCACTGTACTCCACTGCCACCCATGCAAACTGCAGTGCAGGGACAGCTTTCTGCCAGTGATAATCCCCTGCTTCTCTTGTTTGGTACCTTTTCCATGGTAGGAGTCAACAGATCCACCGAGTGAGATGTTGCAGAACTATCTGCCACAGTTATAATTTCATTTCTACTACATCTACTGCTTCAGGCCCTGTCATATGCATGTTGAAGCCTGTTAGAGTGTTATAATGTCTGCCAATACAGCCACATTTTGATTCCTGGACCAAATGTATATAGCCTTTTAACGTATTGTTCTTAAAATCTGTATTATTTAATAAATAAGAGTAAAAAAAATCTGATACAAAAAATTGTAATTTTTAAAAAAGGTGCTTTTCTTATCTTTAAATTCTATTTTCGATTTCAAGAACTACCCTTGCCACCCACATTGTTTTCTTAGCAAGGTTTGAGATGTTATCAGGCACCGTCATGTGGTGCGGTTCCTGCCTGTGCAGGAACTCCTTCCAGCTCCTTCCTGTGCCGAGTGTCACTGGGGTTTGCCACATTGTGTTTACTGTTTGGCCCGTGCTCTGGTGTTGCCAGACGTCTGCCTGCCTGACCTCGTCCGACCTTCGTTATCGGGGGGAGTGGACATGTTGACCCACAGATTTATTACAAGGAACTCTGTGGCTCCCTTAACCCTTTGAAGAGTAGGCTTTTTGGAATGTTAGTTTTTTAGTTCAAAATTCTAATGTCTAATTGTAAGTTCATGTTCTAGGACCCTGGTTGTTGTCAGTTACCAGAAGTGATTGTTTACATCAGCATTAGAACGCTCAGCTAGGAACATTCCAATCGCGTATTTGTGACCTCACACCTTCAAAGGGTTAAATCATGAAGCGCAACTCGAGGCGCAGGGTCTCAGCGGCGAGCCAAGGGCTGGACGTCCAGCTATGTGGGGGAGAAGCTAACCCGCGGCCTTTGATGTCTAAGGTTCAAGTACACCACGCCGTCCCGGTGTGTTAATGCTGCCCCGTCGAGTAAAAAGGGAACGCTAAATGCTAAATGAACAGAGGGGAACAGGGCTTTGTGCAGACTTGCCCGTGATTCTGAGTGTACAGTAAGTAATGCACGCACCCCCCCCCCCCCCGACCGTGTGGTTCTTACATCCTATTTCGCTGTGTGTCACAGTGTTCACTTTATCAAGTGGATGAAGCAAGACAACTTCCCCCTCCGACCAGGGGAGGTTCTTGGTACTTTCCGAGACACTTTCTCTTGTTGGCGGCGGCGACGGCGGCGGCGCTTGTTGTTTGTGAGATACTGCCGCCGCGCAGCGCTGCTCTGCTCTGACTCAGAGAACGAAACCGGCGCTCGGGAGCAGCCGCCGCCGCGGTCCAATCAAGCGCGAGCGTTTCACAATGTCCCCTTTGTGCGCATTCTTCCTGCTCTCTCTGTGTGTGTGTGTTTTTTTTTTGAAAGCTACAACCGTTTTTTATTTTTATTTTTATTTTTGTTTTTTATTGTCATGGCCGTGTTTGGGTTACGGTTATGCATTTTTTTGGGAAAAGTGGGGGGGTCACGGTTTCATTCCAAATCCTTGCAGCTATGATGAGCTGAGCTCTGGTTTGCCCTTGTTCTTGTTATAATTTGATCTCTCCCTTGGGCTGCAAACAGATTTTTGATTTTTTTTTGTTGTTGATATTTTTTATATGTGCGCTGTACATAATGTTTCCCATCCGACTTTGGTCATGCACTCCTGCCGGTATTCCACATCATCAGCACACACCAGTATCTTGTTTAGCCTGTTCATGCTGTGCCTTGTCCACATTTAAACCAAAGAAGCAAACACAGAGAGCCGTGATGCCCTTTAAACTGCTCTGTGTTGTTGTGCAGCATGGTAGGAAGAACATGCTACGATCTGAACTTCCTGTGATCTGTCCACTGCCTCAAGCAGGAAGTGAGGTCATTTCCTGCCGTGCTTTCCTCATATTGTAGAAAATAAAAAAAATCAGGGACCTTGCATTTTCTCTAACACTAACATTGAGGATTAGTTTAAACGTAATATTGTCTATCTCTAATTTAAAAATGTCCCCCTTGTTTTCTCTCTCGGTTTGAGACTCAACACCAGTTCCTTGTCTTGAGTCAAAGCTTTGCCGTCCACATCCAGACAAGCAGCGCGCAGGTGACGCAGGTGCACTCACATGTGAGCCAGTCCGCAGCTGTGTCCGAATCAGCCTCCTAACTACAGTGTCCTCAAAATATGTACTGTCTACTAAGCATACTACATAGCCATACCACTGTTTAGTATGTACATTTGAGTATGTGATGGGAAGCATGCAAAAAATATCCTCCATACTATTTTCCAACCATGTTGTGGAAGACGTTGTATGGCCATGCTCTTGGGTCGTTGTTGTTGTTGTTGAAGGAAAACGCCAGCGAAGCTGCACCTCGGTTTTAGTGAAGTGGAGCCAAAATGGTTGTTTACTTCCTGAAAAGCATGTTCCCAAATATACTCAGTGAAACAATCCTGGGATTGTAAGCACACTACATTTAGACAAAAATATCACATACTTAACAACTTTCTCATCCAGTGTACTCTACGTGTACGCTCAACAGTAGGCAAGTGTGCTGATTCGGACACGCCCCCTATTTCCCAAAATACAGGCCGCTCAGCACTACGGGTGAGGAGGAAGCACCAATCAGAGGAGAGGCCTGCGGCAGCCAAAGGCCTGAAAGTGCCCTGCAAACAGTAAACTTAAACTTTGGCCTAATCAAAGTGTACTTAAGATAAGAGCGCCAGATTGCCATTTGACTGCTCGTGTGGAAATCCCCTGATCTCAGGGGCGAGAGGTCACGCGATTGCTTAGAGATTAAAGGAGAAAAGTGAAATTATAATAATGGTTATAATTATTACTATTATTGACACGAGGTGGGAAAGGGAAACGATGAAGGAAGTTCACAGCCGAATAGGTAAGGCTCTTGGCGACGGTCGGCCCAATGCACCGAAGTGCTACTGTAGCTCTGCGCAGAGTATGAGCTCACAGTAAAGGTTTTTTCGACTGTAGCTGCCGATCGCGTGAAGCCAGTGATACAGTGTTCTCCTCCGAAAAAAAGACAAACTAACAGCTACACTGAGCACCCTAGCCACACCCACCCCCACCACCCCCTCCCGCCCCCCCCCCACGAAATAAACCAGCCGAATGTAACCACAAGTGAAAGAGTCAGTTTGCGTTGTTGATCTGGAGGAGGCACTACGGGTCACGGCCGGGGAGGGGGGAGACGGGGGTGAGACTGGGTGAGATGGGTCAGGATGTTCTGCGTCTCGTCCTGGTGCTCGGCCGTGCCTGGCACCCCCCCCCCCCCCCAACCCCGCCTACTGGGGGGGTTTCTGTGCGTCAGATGCCAGAGCCCAGCGGACTTTCAGAGCCGCGCGGAACAAGCAGAGGAGGCAAGAGGCGCTCGGTCCTGATAATGTCACTGTGCGTGTGTGTGTGTGTGTGTGTGTGTGTGTGTTTGTTTGCGTGCATACGTACCGATCAAAACAGCACATTTTAACCCTTTCCGTGCCCACACAGGAAACACTGAAAGGAACAGAACTCCGCGTATGCTCATGTCAACCGCTGCTTATGCGAAGCGGGATGACCTTCTTTCCTGCTCGACGTTGTGTTTTTTTTTTTTTTGTTTTTTTTTTCCCCTCACAATCGGCAAAAAGGTTTTAATTGAGAACTTGATGTTCTCGAGAAAGCTGTGAGAGGAAATTGGGTTAAACCGTCCATCCCAAAAAACGTCTTTTGGCGAGAAAAAGCGGCCTACGAGCAGCTGTCCTATCCTCCTACGCTAAGGCCCTTGCATGATCGGGGGGGGGGGAGGGGGGTTATCCAGCAGCCTTTGAGGGAAGGTTGCGAGTCCCGTGTTGAGCAGTTGCGCAATCACAGCAAAAACCACAGCCCGCCTGCTCCAGCTGAGGGATGGAGAGATGGAGAGATGGTGTGAGAGCGCACGCACTCGAGACGGAGAAGGCTCTGCTGTCTGGCCGCCGATGACTCAGAGATCCACCACCCCGTGGATCCCCGAGGGGCAGGACGCTTCCTCGACGCCGTGGAGCTCGACTTCTTTCTCTTACGGGTCAGCTGCCGCCAATGAACCACCGTTTCCCGCCATCTTTTTCCTGTTGTGTTCCAAAAAAAGAGGAGGGAGGTGGTCCTCTGCGGATGAAGAAATAACTTTTTAAAGAACAGGTCAGCAGACAAGTGGGTGTGAATCCCCCCCAAAAAAAATCTGTCTAAGGTTGGAGGCTCTCCAAAGCAAAAAAAAAATGCTTTTCTTAAAAATTTTCCTTTTTAATCTAAAGTGTGCAGAACAACAACACGCCCAACATTTGGCTCGAAGCCTTTTTCAGGGGTCCTGTTGCGTCAGACCAACAGAATATGGACTTCGGGTCCCGAATTGCAGAGTGTGAGAGTGCTTCCAGTGAGTTATTCACACCTGATCAAAAAATCAATATCTACACCATTCCTGGCCCTAGTGGGCCGCCGGGTCTGCTGGTTCTTGTTGCTGCTCAGCACTTAATTGATCAGTTAAAGCAGCCGATTGCACAGTTAACTCACCTCACCTGGCTTCTTGGGTCTGAATTTGTTGCTGATATTGAGGCGAGAACAAAGGCCAGCAGGGCCTGTGGCCGGCCAAGACCGTGAGTGAAGATGGCTGATCTAATGAAGATCACTGATGTCTTCACCGGCCGTCCCTGCAGAGTCTGACCAGGAACATGGCTGTAACAGCCTGAGTAGAAATCAGGTAAAACCAGCCAACCCCCTGCCCCGGCCTACCTTCATCAATGAGCTGTCCCACGAGACACAGGTGTGCAAGGACACAGACAGCAAAGGAACTGAAATGGCAAAGGAATTCCCTCGTTGAAAGTCAATAATGGCATAATATACGCGCTCAAAACAACAACCCCCCCGCCCCCCCTGCAGTGGAGCAGGAGCATTTAAGGACTGAGTTATGGGCATTCCCCCCCCCCCTCTCTTTTTTGCTGATTCTCTCAATGAATTGCAGGAAAACAATGTTTATTTTGTTCCTTACAGTAAGGCTCAAAAAAACAAAATGAGAAGGTTCTTGCTGCTCCTTTTAAACGTCTCTTCACTGCCAGTTGTTATGATCGTCACGGGCCTCGTCTGTGTCTAAAGGGAGAGGGGGAGCCGGCGATGTAAACGTTCAGATGCAATGTCCCCAAATTATGCAAACAGGCAGAAACTCATTTCCTGAAACCCAGGACTTTGAATCAGCTATTTCTGCTGCGCCCTGTTTATTTTCGTACGGATGGGGGGGAGGGGGGGGGCGGGGGGGGCCGACACACGATCCACCCAGAAAAAAAAGGGATTTATTTATGAATTCCAGCGTCGGCCGTCCCGAGTGAGAGCCTGCCAGAAGGTCCCCGGCTGTGTTCACGGGGCCCGATTGGCCCGTTTCCCACGGAGCCCTCTGCCCGCGGCAATATCTTATTTGTGTGAGTCCAGATACGGGAGAACAAGAGCGGTTTATTTTTGGGACGTTCCCCGCGGACGAGAGAGCTGCTTCCTAAGTACGTGCCGGACCTCAGGTTCTAGAACCACGTCAGCCGCTCGCAAAAAAGGGGGGGGGAGGGGGGGGATCCGAAAAGTCGTGACGAGGCGGAGCATCGATTGTATCGATGTTGAAACTTCTGTCATCGTTTCAGTGGTGGAGTATGGGGTCCGGGGTATATACAGGCAGCCCATTAAAAAAAAAAAAAAAATGAAATAATATTATCTGATCGGCATTTAGCTCTAATTCCCCATCTGTATTGACAAAATAACATTATTTAATTTGGTCAGACAGGCTTGATGTTGTATGCGGTCATGTAATTGGACTGCGTTCAGTCACATATTGTGGTCGGTCACAAATATTTTAAAAACTGCTGTAGTTTCTCCATGTAAATGGGGAAAATGATTTTCAGAAGCTGGCAGCTCATACATTTTTCCCCAAACAAAAGGTTTGGCTGCAGCAGTATGTTTACGAAACCATAGATAAAACAAAGGAATGTTGATCAACATTATTAAACAATAATAAAAATAATAATAATAATAATAATAATAATAACAAAAATCTATGAGACACTGGGTAGCAGGCTCTCCTGACATCCCCTGTAGTTTTATTGCTGTTGTATGAACTACAATTAATGAAATACCTTTTGAGTAAGAAACTAAGATGATGTTTGACTGAAAGTTGCTGTATTAATGTTTTTGACCCTTGTGGACTAAGCGACACACCCGAACATGTGGCAAAACTCTGCTTCTCAGAACAGCGAACAGAAATTATTTGCGAGGACAATTTTAGCCACTTAGTTTAATTTTTGAGTTCATCGCTTTGTGTCAAAGTGCCCTAACATCTACACACTCCACCCAGTCACCTATTGTACAGTACCAAGTGTACAAAATGCTGTTGACCCATTTTTTTTTTTCTTTGTTCAGACATCTGGATTGTACTGTACCTACCACACCCAGTTGTGAAAGTTGTTTCATACTGTGAATATTCATAAAAAAAAACATTTTTTGGCTTGTGATGCCTCCCGCCGAAACCACAAAGGCACATTTTGTTCTAGCTAAAGCAGCGCAGAGAAACGACGAGGATAACGGGCGATGAAGAGCGATGACGAGGATAACGAAACGCGCGCGTGTTAGCTGCGATCGCTGGCGTGTGCGTGCGGCCCTGGCGCGTCAGGCCGTGATGTGTGTTTTACGCAAGCACACGCAAACGCAGTCATGGCGACGCCTCGTCGTCGAGGCGTTCGCGTTCTCGGGGGAAAAGGGCAGGGGTAGCCGTATTTTCTAGCACCTGCTTATCAGATGATTCTGAGGTTTCTGAGCGCATCTTGAAACAAGCTGTGATGTTTCGCTCGTCACAGATATAGATACACAGGAAGTGATTCAAGCCCATTAGACGCCCGGCAGGACTGTTTGTGGGTAACGGCCAAATTGGGGTTTGTCGAAAACCTCTGGGTGGGGTGTCCTGAGAAGGCACCGGCCCGTAGTGCATTGATGTCCCATTGAAGGGGATCGAATGGTTACCACGCCCATGTTGACTGTGGTCGGCAGGCCGGCGTGACAACGTCAGTCACAGTGTCACTCTGAGAGGGTGTCCGTCAACAGGATGCACCCTGCCGCAACACGCAAGAGCTGCCCTTCTGGTCCTCTGTAGCAGCACTCAGTGACTGAGTGTGTGAGTGTAGTCCTCCAGCACAGTGAGTGAGTGTAGTCCAGCTCTTCAGCAAAGTGACTGAGTGAGTGAGTGTGAGTGAGTGAGTGAGTGAGTGAGTGAGTGTAAAGCTCCAGCAGCGACTGAGTGAGTGTGAGTGAGTGAGTGAGTGAGTGTAGAAGCTCCAGCCATGCTGATGTGAGTGAGTGTGATTTTGAGTGAGTGAGTGAGTGGTGAGTGTGTGAGTGAGTAGCTCCAGCAGACTGAGTGATGTGAGTGAGTGAGTGAGTGTAGTTCAGTCCTCCAGCACAGTGACTGAGTGAGTGTGAGTGAGTGTCAGTTCGACGTGAGTGAGTGAGTGTGAGTGAGTGAGTGAGTGAGTGAGTGTGAGTGAGTGAGTGAGTGAGTGTAGTCCAGTCCTCCAGCACAGTGACTGAGTGAGTGTGAGTGAGTGTAGTCCAGTTCTTCAGCACAGTGAGTGAGTGAGTGTGAGTGAGTGAGTGAGTGTAGAGCTTCAGCAGTGACTGAGTGAGTGTGAGTGAGTGTCGAGTGAGTGTAGTTCAGTCTTCCAGCACAGTGAATGAGTGAGTGATTGAGTGTAGCCCTCCAGCACAGTGACTGAGTGAGTGTGAGTGAGCGAGTGATTGAGTGTAGCCCTCCAGCACAAAGAATGAGTGAGTGTGAGTGAGTGAGTGAGAGGAGTGGAGGCTGGCTGTATGAGACAGGGAAGATACTTCTGAGTTCTCCCAAAATGACAGAGGATGCTTCAGCAGTGGGACGGGCCAACAATAGGCATTCCAAAGCTGGGGATGAAGTAGGGGATGGGCCTTGGCTAAAAAAAAGGCCAAAAGGGCAGGTGAGGTGTAAGGCTGACTCTGCATGCTGCCTGAGGGAAGTCCCTTTCCCCTGAGAGGAAGACAGCTCCAGGTGGGCGGAGAGGCTGAGAGCTGCTGGAGGAGGAGGAGGAGGAGGAGGAGGAGGGTTTCGGTCTGACCACCCCGCTCACTCACTGCTCTGGGTAATGTGGTTGAGCTATTTTCACACTGTGGGTGTGGGCATGAATGCTGTTGTTCAACACCACGCGTGTGCACACACACACACACACACACACACACACAATTTCCACACTGCTGCCAGTAACGTGCGTAAGAATGGAAGAAATCAGTAGGTCTGCTGAGTGTGGTCGAAGTAATGATGAGGATGATGGTGAAGATGATTGCGATGATGGTAAGGACAACATTATGACATCATGAGCTCATTGCCCAAGGCCAGTGTGACACTCTTATGACCTGCAATTTAAACCCGCCCCCTCTTCTGCCACTGCATCCAGTTACAGCATTCATTAATTCTGGACACACCCACCGACTCAGTGACATTGAAATCGGGTGAAAGTGAGCTGGTATACTAGCCAACCTGCTGTCCAAAATCCCCATTTGATGATTGTACTTTGTTTGTCTACTGTCTTGTGTAACTCTCTGTTTTAGGTTTCTCAGGTTCCCCTTGCAAAAGAGATTTAGACCTCAATGGGGGGGTTTTCCGGGTCATATAAAGGTGAAATAAAATTAAATACAATAAAGTAAACTCCCCGGCCTCTCTGAGCCGGTCTCTCTGACCCTTGTGTGAGCTGCAAGGGCAAGGTCATTCTAGGTTAGCCAGGTCCTTTAAAGAGGTGAAAATGTGACTCCCAAAGACAATCGCTATCTTACCCGAAAGTACGCTTTGAGTGCATGTGACAGTCAATACATTCCATGCCTCAGTGTGGTTCCTACATACAGTTAACGTGTCACCTGTATGTCAGTGTGTATTTTTAATGTATTTTTCCACCCGTCAGAGCGGAATGAGTAATCAGTGAAGGTTGGAGGAAACGAGGAGGAGAGGAAGGATGCTGGGGGCCGGGGGGGGGGACAGGACAGGGGGCGGTGTTTTAAGTGGGTTCTCGGATGGAACGATAGCAGGAAAGATGGTGATCAGATCTCTCCCTTCGCCGCGGCCTGCGTTTCTACCGCTCGGGGGCCCTGAATTCAAAGAGCCTGCTGCAGTCTGAGCACGACTTCCCCCGCAGATCTGCAGCAGCCGTGCGCAAACTTTCACTGCTTTTCACTTCCGTCCGTGTGGCCCACTCAACACCGGGGTGTTCAGTCAGAAGTGAAATGAAAGTTATTAAAAACACACACGACCCGCAAAAAGAACAAATGTACCTCTAAAAAAAGTAGGGAAATATTTTCTCTTATTTAAGCCATTTTTCAAGTCTCTGTGGTGTTCACGTCTGGAGTTATAAAGCTTTAAATAGGGTACCCCCTAAATGGGCAAGGATTGGCAAAATTTGGCTTGTGCCTTAAGAGGTTAATTGTTTTCGATTCAACAGATTAATTCATCTGTTGGTTTGAAATGCTTCGGTTCACCCGTTTGACATGTTTATGAATTTTAATTTTCTTGCGCTGACCTCCTTTCGTAAAAAAATATTTTAAAAAAATAAAAAATACAGCCCAGGTTTTCAGCATTAGGCAGACATCTGTGTTAAATCATATCTGTGCGTCATAGTACATATTTAACTGGGCGGGCGGGGGGGGCGGGGGCGGGGGGCTGGTGAGATATTTCGTGCTTCATGCCTGGCGATCTTTGCTGTGTAGATATTCCTGTCTCGGTTGATTTTTACAACGTGCTCTCGAGCTGCTCTTCCGAAGCGATCGCAGGCTCCCTCGTGCTGGGTGCTGGGCCAAAGGAAATGACGTGAGACGTGCTGGTAGATCTGCGCACAGCTGGAAGGCCTGCTCTCCCCTCTCTCTCTCCCCTCTCTCTCTCTCTCTCTAAGAATGCGCCGTGCTAAGCTGTTTGTTTTCCAAAGGATTCAAAAGCTTCTCGCCGAAAGGACATCGGTACCATGAATCCGCTCACCAATTTAAGGAGGAGGAGGGCCGATATGGCGTCTTCCCAACGGTAACATCTGACGAAAGGGGCACTTCTTTTCCTTCTGTGGATTGTTATGGGGGCTTGACGGGTTGTTTGCGATCAGCCTTGCAAGTTTGCAACGCCGCTTATCCCAAACATTTCATCGTCCAGTTCGATATACACCCCCCCCCCCCCGGTCTCCATGCCAACAGTATGGCAGTGCCGGCTGTTGGTTGAGTGACAGTCAAGTAGTGACCCCCCCACCTGCTGCGGCCTTGCCGGCCCAGCGATTGACAGCGGACTCTACCTGCGGGTGCTAACTGCGCTAGCTGACCTGAGCTGGTTCTCGGGCTGCGGCGACTCGCTGGCCGTTCGCTGCCGTTTCGAAGTCGCAGCCTCTTTGCGTTCGCGGCTGAGAGCGCAGGTCGAGCGGCTCGTTTCTCTCAGCGTCCGTCGCGGCGGCCGGGCGCGAGCGCGTGGGCGTGCGGACGTCTCCGGGCTCCGCTCCGCCGCGTTTGCGGGGCCGGAATGTCGGCGGTGCTCGCTGTGCGTCATTTCACGGCCCATTTCCCAGCATGCTACGCTCTTCTGCTGGAACACGCGCTCACGCACACACACGCGCACGCCCGCCTGAGCGTTGAGGCCGTTCGGTTCGCTCTCCACCTGCGGGACCGATACTCGCCGCGCTCTTCCTCCGTGAGGCGTAAATACCGCTCCGTCTGAAGCTCCGTCTGCAGCTCGGTCTGAAGCTCTGTCTGAAGCTCGGTCTGAAGCTTGGTCTGAAGCTCCGTCATCAGTTCGGTCTGAAGCTCGGTCTGAAGCTGCGTCTGAAGCTCCATCTGAAGCTCTGTCTGAAGCTCGGTCTGAAGCTCGGTCTGAAGCTCCGTCTGAAGTTCGGTCTGAAGCTGCGTCTGAAGCTCGGTCTGAAGCTCTGTCTGAATCTGCGTCTGAAGCTGCGTCTGAAGCTCGGTCTGAAGCTGCGCCTGAAGCTCCGTCATCCGCTCCGTCTGAAGCTCTGTCTGAAGCTTTGTCTGAAGCTCTGTCTGAAGCTCGGTCTGAAGCTCTGTCTGAAGCTCGGTCTGGAGCTCGGTCTGAAGCTTTGTCTGAAGCTCTGTCTGAAGCTCGGTCTGAAGCTCTGTCTGAAGCTCGGTCTGGAGCTCGGTCTGAAGCTTGGTCTGAAGCTCCGTCTGAAGCTCCGTCTGAAGCTCGGTCTTGTCGTACTTGTAACTCGATACTCGTTGAAAAATGTTGAACTCGAGCAAGGGGTTCTTGTGAAAAAAAAATATGAGCGAAAAAGCGCGTCCCGTTTTCACCACTGGAAGGGAATGAAACACACTTGTCATTAGTCCTTGGAAGCTCCTGCCTCCCCTTCATGGTCCCTTGATACATCGTTACATTCAGTGTAACCAGAAGGTCTTTGGTTTAAATCCCAGATGAGACAGCCACCCCCTGGCTGATTACATTTCATTATATCTGCGTACCTAGCAGGTCTTATCCAGAGTGGCTCACAAACCAAAGAGCGTAAGAGAATTCAAATAATGACCCACCTAGAATGGCCAAGCTCTGTGGAAGAGTCTCTATCATAGGTGGTATGGGCGCATAGCTCGAGTAAGACGATTGCCAGGAGTGCAGTTCAAACCCCACCTGGTGTTGAATGTCCTTGACCTAACCCTACTGCTCGGCGAGAGAGTCATTTAATGCTTGGATAACGCTTAAATGCATCCATTACCATTGGTTGGACAGCACTGTTGAGGCTTTTCATGCGGTTTCATCACTTGCCTGTGTGGGTTTCCTCCCAAGGACATGCAGGCTAGGCCAGTTACATTGCTTTCTTTAATAAATAACAAAAAATATAAATAAAGGTTAATTATAATATGTAAATCAGTCAGATTACATAAGAGGATACATAACTGTGTACCAAGGGAGATCAAACTTTGCGATATGAGTGCAATAAGAATTTTTTGTACACAGTGTTACAGTAATCGTGCACATAAGGGTATTTTTGTACTTAAAGAGCAATGTTTGTATAATTTTGTGGAAGTGACACTGTAAATCAAAGCAGCGAGGCCGTCTCCTTTTAGCTGGGGAATTCCTGCTACGTCCATGAATTGGTGCAGTTTTGTCTGAAGTGAAATTTATTTGGTTGAATGAAGACCTGTGGTTTCCTGGCAGTTGCATCAAACATTGTTTCTGACCTTATAAAACTCAACCGCTTTAATAGAGCAGGACTTTCCAGTCTTCTGAGCTGATAAATATTGAGCTCTATAGACGAAAGAACTAATAGGTCAAATCAGACTGTGTGCAGACCCCCCCCCCCCCCCACACACACACACACATAAACAGCTGTGCTTGCAGCATACAGTAACAGTGTACGGGCTTTAACAACTTTTCTCAAACTGTATTTTTAAAATATTATTTAAAAAGGGAAGATGATAGATTTCATGGAAAGTAGTTGTTCTTATTTCTGTAGTCAATGTTGAAATAATCACAAATTACAAAACGTACCCATATAACTGTGTGTCATACGTTGTCATTACAGTATGTCTGAGTACCCTCTGAAAAGGTTTGCAGTTCAGCTTGAAAGCACTGTCATGAAAAATAATTTCTTGACTTTTTTTTGGGTGTTCGGTTTAGTTTGACAACACCTAATTTATTTTTGTTGCAACTGTTCAATTTCAATAAAACCAACCATGTGTACACGCAACAAGATTTGTGATCTTACTTTTACAGGGCAAGCTCATTTATTCTGAGGTGGGTACTGTACACAGCAAAATGTCCAGTGTTTATTCAACTGGTTATTCAAAGTAACATTTGATCCCACTCTGGAATTACCAAATGTTATCTGATATGAGTTGAATTAAGACTATTGGAGTTGAATTAAAACCAGACATTTTACTGTGTACTAGTCTGGGCAGAGTACATGTTCCATTTTGAACGAAAATTATTTAAATAAATATCTATAGCTCTAAAGGTCTGCGAAAAGGTCACATGCAGTCGTTAATGCCAGACAGGCTACTGTTCATAGAAGTGAAAATCGCTTTGGAAAGCAAGAACCACTAACCATCACCCCACAACACACCCCACCCCCACGTTGGAGGCATCATAATTTCCATTCCAGATGACCCATTTCGCACGAGTTCTAATACATCGTACCCCATGTGATCATGTTTAACGTTACAAAGTCTACACTGTAGACGCAGTTGGCAGCCCTATGAACCACAGCCGCACTGTAGTGGCAATATGTCTGCAATATTCACCACCGTATTTGCATTAGCTGTTAGCGATGGGATTGTGAATGAGGCCGGCAGATAAGTCCCATCATGTTTACATACGTCGCAAGAAATGATTAGCTACTATCAGACGTCACGTGCCAGATAGAAATCATACTTAACAAGATGCAACCACGGTCGCTTGAAATAACCGGTTAAATCATATGAACCTATATTTTCCTTCTTTAACAGTACATTTTAACCCCGCTCATAAATTAACAGAGAAGGTGTTAGGCTATGTTATCAAAGACGTATATAAATTGTCACCAGAGTGAATTATTATTATTATTATTATTATTATTATTATTATTATTATCTGTAAATAAATAAATGAAACCGGTCCATGACTGCTTGTGTTGGGCCATTCGCCTTTTTTCTGTCCCCCGCGGCGCCCGTGAGACGAATACTTTTGGCGAGGCTAAATCTTTCCCGGAATCGGCTGTCATTCCCAATCCCCCGGTTTGAGGGTGTGTAACAACCCACGTGGGGAGTCTGTTTCTGTTCCCGTAAGCAACGTCGCCGCTCCCTTGGTGTGGAGCCCGGCCGCGGACTGGAGCGCAGAGTCGCCCCCCCCCGCCTCCCTCCCTCCCTCCCTCCCTCCCTCAATCTTTACTGCCAATTCGCTCGGCTCTCGATAGCTTCCACATGTCGAAGGAGGAAATGCGTCTCGCTGGGCAGTGCGCACACTCCGTCCAGGGATTAATCCTAGCAGGAAGTTACATGCTAAGGCTGACGTTTTTTAAAAAAAACTGGAACTTTAATGTTTTTCTTTTATCTGGGGGAAACAGAGATGGAGAAACGGGCAGCGTTTTTACACTGGTAAGGTTGCGAACCACAGCCTCCCCTCTCTCGTACCGCAGAGCCCCCCGCCTGACACTGACCGTAACCGGGCCTGGTCCACTGGAGCCCGTGCTTCTAATTATTATAAATGCGACTCCGTAAGTACAGGTTTCAACGTTTCACTTGAAGTCAAAACACTGTCCATTAAAAATGATGGAAAAGTTACAAATCATTACTTTTATTTATTTTTCTAAGTCCTCCACCACTTTCCCACTGGTTTTGAGTTTCGCAGTCATGTGCAGCCATTGCAAAAAAAACTTTTTTTTTTTTAATTGATGAAAGGTACACACATCTATCTTTTTTTGTTTCCCCCAAGGTTTTCTGCTTTGCTTTTCGGACCACCTGTCTTATCTCACCTCCCCTGACATTTTCAGCTGTATGTTTTTTTTTTGTTTTTTTTGACGAGCCGTCTTTTTTGTGTTTATTTATGCCGGTCGGTCTCGATTCCACCCCCATGGAAAATGAAGCGAAGTGTCAAATTGTGTCATGCTGTTCCCATTTGTGTCCTTCATGTGGTCAGAGCAGTGTTGCATGGTTGTGGTGGCATGAGTCTGTTTGTGCGATGTTGAGTACTTGTGTGTTATTGCAAAAAATGTTCTTCCACTGTAGTTTTGAGCAGTTTTGACATACTCGGTCAGCCTTTCGTTTCTGATGATGAAGCTCTGCTTCCCCTGGCTTCAAAATGCTTTTATTTATGACCGGTGAGTTCCACAGGAAAACCTTCTACATGGTATAACCATATAAATGAGACCTTTCCACGTCCGTGCTATTGAGGTTAAAATCTTAAAGTTGTGGAGTTGGTTTAGCAGTCACGGTTTTGGACTGCCCTGTGTTGTTTTTCGTGCCGAAAGCTGACTGGAATCGGATCAGGACTGTTTGAAATAACAGTCAATGTTGAAACATTCCGCCCTCACTCACCATGTATTTTGTGGTGGTGTTTCGGTTGTAGACACACTCTGTTCCCAATAGGTTTTTTTTTTTCTCTCTCCAGATCATACTCTCACATCTGTAAACAAACAGACTGCATGGCAGCCCAGTGTCAATCAAGCAACCCCAAGGAATCAAAGTGGGTAAAACCCCAAACTGCCATAGCTATAATTTCCCTCATTTCCTCCCCAAATGATCCCACAAAAGGGTAGTACGGTGGAGGAAGAGACTACCCCCATCTTCGACCCCCACCCCACAAGGATTGTCAGTCTTTTGACTCATTTCTCTCTTTTCCTGTCTTGTAGCCACTGCTGGCCTAAACGCTCTATGTGGTCATTTAGGGCCAAAGCCATCCGTGGGCCATACAATTCGGGTTTTAATTTTTTTTTTTTATTGGGATGGTGGGTATGGCATCCCGACAAGTTATGGCTTGGTGGGACGGGCTGCCCCATACCTGTACAGTAGCTATCGTTCTTGCTCTGGTTCCCTGGTCTGCAGTTGCCGACAACCCACCTCCCCACACCCTCCCCAGGTCAGGATTGGCAGCACCCAGCACCCCCCCCCCCCCATTCTAGTAGGGCCTAATGGTTTGGGAGCTGGGTTTGCAACCCCTGAAGCCGTGGGTTCACTGTTGCTCTTGTACCCTGGAGCGCGGTACTTAACCTGAAGTGCTTCAGCAACACTCAAGCTGTGTAAATAGACTGCATGTAAAAGTTTAAGCTGGCTAAGCCGCCCTGGATAAGAGCGTCTGCTGAAATGGGTTTTAAAAAAAAAGAGTTTGATTGAGAAACGGACTAACAGTTCTTCCACTTCAGACGCTGTGTTCCAGCTGAAGCTCGTTAGGATTTATGTCTGTTTATTTGTTCTTTTTTAATAAAGAATCCATGGATCACATCTTGACCGAACTCATTCAGAGTCATGAGAATGAATCATCACTCCTCTCTGGCAGTGACCCCAGGGCTGGAGGGGTTTGAGGTGAAGCGTCTTCATCTGCATGTTCAGTCCTATGCAACACACACACACACACACACACACACACACACACACACACACACACACACACACACACACACACACACACACACACACACACACACACACACACACCCCACACACACACACACTCAGACACACACACCAGACACACACACACACACACACACACACACACACACACCACACACACACACCACACACACACACACACACACACTCAGACACACACACACACACACACTCAGACAGGGTCACACACACACTCAGCAACACACACACACACACACACACACACACACACACACACATCAGCACACACACACACACACACACTCAGCACACACCACCCACCACACACACACACACACACACACACACACACACACTCAGCACACACACACCACACACACACACACCACACACACACACACACACACACACACACACACATACACACACACACACAAACACCACTCAGCACACACACACACACAAACACCACTCAACACACACACACACACCACTCAGTACACACACACACACACCACACTCAGCAACCACACACCACACACCAGCACTCAACCACACACACCACACACACACACACTCAGCACACACACCACACACACGACACTCAGACACACACACACACACACGCACTCAGACCACACACACACACACAGCACACTCAGACACACACACACACACACACTCAGACCACACACACTCAGACACACACACACACACACCACTCAGACACACACACACACTCAGCACACACACACACGCACACAGCAACACACACACACACACACACAGACAAACACAACACACACACACGCACTCAGACACACACACACACACGCACTCAGACACACACACACACACACACACACTCAGAAACACACCGACGCACGCACACTCACATGCATGCACACACACACTCAGACACACAGGCACACACACACACACAGATGCACGCACACTCGCATGCACACACGGACACGCACACACACACACACTCAGACACACACACACACCCACACACACACTCAGACACACACAGACTCATGCACACTCACATGCATGCACACACACAAACACACACACATGCACACACACACACATGAACGCACTCACACACACAAATGCACACACACACACATACACACACACATGCACACACACACACACATACACACTCACGCACACTCACATGTATGTACACACACACAGACTCACACATACATGCACGCACGTGCACACATTCTTATATGCATGCACACACAGATGAACGCACACACGCACACAACCACACTCACACGTTGTACTTATCTTCAGCAGTGCTGTGTGTGTGGGTGTATGTGTGTGTGTTTGTATTTAAGGAGGGAGGAGAGAAAATGTGTATCCTTGGTAAATGGTAGAACTATCTCTTTCTGTGGACACCAGGAGTATGTGTCCAGCAGAAGGTAAATTACACACTGTCTCTTAACTTTCTCTGAAGCAAACATTGGAAATTGTCCAGGTAGATACTCTCTGAGGGGCATGACACATTCTTATCCTTGTACGTATAAGTAACTGCTGACATGATGACACACACCACACACACATACTTACACATGCACACACATACACACAGACACACATACGCAAACACACACACACATATACATACACACATACGCACACACACGAACACATACACACAGACACACACATGCATGCACACATACATGCACACACACCCACATGCACAGACACACACAGACACACAGGCACATGCACACAGACACACACAGACATGCAGCAGAAACACACACACACACATGTGCAGCATTAGGTTTTGTGGTCAGGGGGATCTGATGGCCTTATGGACTCAAACTGCGGACCAGACTGTGGTTGAGAACCTACTCTTAATCCCTCTGATCCCTGCAGCGCATCCCTGCCCTGGTTACATCCACCCTGCTGAACACACCCGTGATTATCAGCCTCCAAAACACAGCCTTCCTTTCGCTGTCTGCTCCCCTCTAACACCAGAGACATATTTTACCCTGTAAATGGCAAAACCAGTACTTGGTAGCCTATTTTGATTATTCAGCAAAATAAGATGGAAAGGATGATGATGATGATGATGATGATGGCTGTTTTCTCTAGTCTTTATCCAGAGGCCGCTCTGGATAATGGGGCTTATTTAGCCCATCTGGTTTCTCGCTGGCGAGGTCCAGGTGGAGGACCCTGCAGCCATACGCCATTTGGGAGGGATACGTGTGTCGAATAGCTTTTCCATCTGGAGCCGGTCTCAAGGTTCCATTCACGCCAGGATGATGAATCGCTCACAGGGACAGCTGTGGAGGCAGGAGCGGGCCGTTTCCTCCTTGCCAGGAAGATGAGTCGATCACACATTGTGCAGAGATAGCACATTCCACGGCGTGTCACTGTGGATCTGAAATCATCGGCGAGTCCTGTGTCGTGGATTGTGAATAGCCAATCGCACGACAGCGTTCAAATAAAGCTCACACGTCTGTGAACCAATCAGAAAGGAAGGAAATTCGGGACAAAGCTCACAGTCTTGTCCAGCAACGCCGTATGGTTTCCCCAGCCAGACTTCGCCGACTGAACTGTGGAAACAAAACAGAGACATTACAAGTTTATTTTGGTCACCTCATAAGAGGAGGTAGGCTAGCCACATTGACTGAGTGAACATGCTTTTTTCCCCCCATTTTTGTTTTACCACTACCACCTTTGGGCTGAAGTCAAACCCACTTCATTTAGGCTTGAGGGATGAACAGTCCTGACAGAACGTCCGCAGAGGAGACCGCCAGTCAGTGTGGATGTGCTTCATGCCGCGCTCTGTGAAGTACAGGATGTACATTATATTCATAACTGTCATAAAGGCCTCTGCCCTCCCACCCCCCCATCCCCCCCCATCCCCCACAAACCCCGGCTCCGAGCTCCGAGCTCCAGTCAATGTGTTCCAGCTGTTGGTGTTGGAGGGCTCGTGGGAGTTTATAATACAAGCGGCAAGGACTGTTTACTGGCGGGGAGCCTGACTCGTAGCATCGTAGTCCAAACGGCTTCCTTCTGCTGGTTTTTTTTTTTTTTTGTTTAATTTGTGGAAAAAGCCATAAACATTTGTGTATGATTTGTAGAAACAAGCTGAGAGCTGGAGGGTGCACTGAGTTGCTGCAGTGACTGTGTGCGTGCAGGAGTGCGTGCATTTGTGTGTGTGTGTGTGTGTGAGAGAGAGAGAAAGAGATAGAGATTACTGTACTATGTGTGTGAGTGTGTGCATGCGTGCATGCATCTGTGTGTGTGAGAGAGAGAGAGATTACTGTACTGTGTGTGTAAGTGTGTGCATGAGTGCATGCATTTGTGTGTGTGTGTGTGTGTGTGTGTGTGTGAGAGAGAGAGATAGAGATTACTGTACTATGTGTGTGAGTGTGTGCATGAGTGCATGCATTTGTGTGTGTGTGTGTGTGTGAGAGAGAGAGACATAGAGATTACTGTACTACGTGTGTGAGTGTGTGCATGCGTGCATGCATCTGTGTGTGTGTGTGTGTGTGTGTGAGGGAGAGAAAGAGATAGAGGTTAGTCTAGTACTACGTGTGTGAGTGTGTGCGTGCGTGCATGCATCTGTGTGTGTGTGAGAGAGAGAGATTACTGTACTGTGTGTGTAAGTGACTGAGGGAGTGTGTGAGTGAGAGAGTGTGCATATCTTTGCGAGTTTGTGTTCGCATCTTTGTGTGTGCATTAGCAAAGGTACATGAAATGTGTTTTGGATGCTGTTTGGGATCATGTGGAGGTCTGCAGGTTTGGCATTGACTGTGGCATTGCAGGATGATGGCTATACATAGCTCAGCTTAGGTCAACTGTAGGGCACAACATTGTGTCATCTTTTGTGGTAAATGTTTCTTGGCAGCGAACTCTCTATCGCTCTCTCTCCTCTCTGTCGTACTCTTTCTGTCCCCGTTTAAATGAAACTCGGGCCCAGTCGGTGGTGGGGGGGTCGCAGTCCGGGTGTAGGTGCTGACTGGGCTGGGTGGGGGCTGCAGAGGGGATCCTGTAAGTTTGATATTAGAGGTTTGTGACTCTCATTAGGGGCGTCGTGACTGGTTTTCATCAGCGCAGGGAGGAAACAGAGAGCCGGCAGGGAACAAAAGCGGGACATTGTGGCCGCACAGAGGCTTTGCTGTTCCCCTAATTCTCTGTCTCATGTGGCTTCTTGTCAAAAATTCCAAAGGCCCTGTTGGGATGATGTCGGGGGGGGGGGTGGATTGGGCTGGGTTGGGCTGTAATGATCGCCTTGAACATAACATGTCAAACATTTTGACTGAAGTTCTTTGTTGCCCTTCTGTGCGGTTAAGAGGACGTGTGGACAGGAGGTGGGCGCGGCAGCCGTCGCGTGTGTGTGTGGACTCGATGTGGGGAGCGGAGTTTGGGGTGGCGTGCTGTTGTTTCAGCGAATGAACGATCGATCGGTCTGTCGATTGAGCCGTCGATCATGTCTCACGTACGTGGCACATTTACGAATGAATTGTCACAGTTTGTTTCACAGTACAGCTGTGGCCTAAACCCCCCACACAGGGCAAGGCGAAGGCCGCGGCACAAGCAGGAACTCCCTGCATGGCGAGCAGGAAGAAACCGCGGTAAGAACCTGACGCTGTACAGGCAGCGTATCCACCTCTGGATAAGTGTGTTCTTAAAATCGGAGGAGGAGTGTTGTTGTACGGGGTGGAGACGCGATGTGGGAGTTTGGGGGTGCTTGCAGTGTGGGTAGTTTTGGTGTTGGGGTGCAGGATGACTGCCGTGGGGGCTGTGGAGGGAGGCGATGCGGCCCTATTGCAGGGGGGCGGGCGTGGTCGCCTCTGGAGAGGTGGATGCAGGCTCGGTGCGGGCTTCCTGGGGAGGGAGGGTGGAGGTGGGCGGGCTCAGTAGTGCGGGCTTCCTGGGAGGAGGAGGGGTGGATGCAGCTCGGTGCGGGCTCCTGGGGGAGGGAGGGGGGTGGAGGTGGCTCGGTGCGGGCTTCCTGGGGAGGGAGGGGTGGATGTAGCTCGGTGCGGGCTCCTGGGGGAGGGAGGGAGGGGTGGATGCAGCTCGGTGCGGGCTCCTGGGGGAGGGAGGGAGGTGGATGCAGCTCGGTGCGGGCTTCCTGGGGGGGGAGGGAGGGGTGGATGCGCTCGGTGCGGGCTCTCCTGGGGGAGGGAGGGAGGGGTGGATGCAGCTCGGTGCGGGCTCCTGGGGGAGGGAGGGAGGGGTGGATGCAGCTCGGTGCGGGCTTCCTGGGGGGGAGGGAGGGGTGGATGGCGCTCGGTGCGGGCTCCCTGGGGGAGGGAGGGAGGGGTGGATGCAGCTCGGTGCGGGCTCCTGGGGGAGGGAGGGAGGGGTGGATGCAGCTCGGTGCGGGCTCCCTGGGGGAGGGAGGGAGGGTGGATGCAGCTCGGTGCGGGCTCCCTGGGGGAGGGAGGGAGGGGTGGATGCGGCTCGGTGCGGGCCTCCTGGGGGAGGGAGGGAGGGGTGGATGCAGCTCGGTGCGGGCCTCCTGGGGGAGGAGGGAGGGGTGGATGCGGCTCGGTGCGGGCCCTCCTGGGGGAGGGAGGGAGGGGTGGATGCGGCTCGGTGCGGGCTCCTGGGGGAGGGAGGGGTGGATGCAGCTCGGTGCGGGCTCCTGGGGGGGGAGGGAGGGGTGGATGCGGCTGGGCGGGCTCCCTGGGGGAGGGAGGGAGGGGTGGATGCGGCTCGGTGCGGGCTTCCTGGGGGAGGGAGGGGTGGATGCAGCTCGGTGCGGGCCTCCTGGGGGAGGGAGGGGGGGTGGATGCGCTCGGTGCGGGCTCCTGGGGGAGGGAGGGGAGGGGTGGATGCGGCTCGGTGCGGGCTTCCTGGGGGAGGGAGGGAGGGTGGATGCGGCTCGGTGCGGGCCTCCTGGGGGAGGGAGGGGGTGGTGCGGCTCGGTGCGGGCTCCCTGGGGAGGGAGGAGGGGTGGATGCGGCTCGGTGCGGGCTTCCTGGGGGAGGAGGGAGGGGTGGATGGCGGCTCGGTGCGGGCTCCCTGGGGGAGGGAGGGGTGGATGCAGCTCGGTGCGGGCCTCCTGGGGAGGAGGGTGGATGCGGCTCGGTGCGGGCTCCTGGGGAGGGAGGGGTGGATGCAGCTCGGTGCGGGCTCCTGGGGAGGGAGGGGTGGATGCAGCTCGGTGCGGGCTCCTGGGGGGAGGGAGGGTGGATGCGCTCGGTGCGGGCTCCTGGGGAGGAGGGTGGAGCGGCTCGGTGCGGGCTTCCTGGGGGAGGGAGGGGTGGATGCAGCTCGGTGCGGGCCTCCTGGGGGGGAGGGAGGGGGGATGGGGCTCGGTGCGGGCTTCCTGGGGGAGGGAGGGGTGGTGCGGCTCGGTGCGGGCTTCCTGGGGGAGGGAGGGGTGGTGCGGCTCGGTGCGGGCTCCTGGGGGAGGGAGGGGGTGGATGCAGCTCGGTGCGGGCCTCCTGGGGGAGGGAGGGAGGGGTGGATGCAGCTCGTGCGGGCTCCTGGGGGAGGGAGGGGTGGATGCAGCTCGGTGCGGGCTCCCTGGGGGAGGGAGGGAGGGGTGGATGCAGCTCGGTGCGGGCTCCCTGGGGGAGGGAGGGAGGGGTGGAGGCGGCTCGGTGCGGGCTCCTGGGGGAGGGAGGGGTGGATGGCGCTCGGTGCGGGCCTCCTGGGGGAGGGAGGGAGGGTGGATGCAGCTCGGTGCGGGCCTCCTGGGGGAGGGAGGGAGGGGTGGATGCAGCTCGGTGCGGGCCCCTGGGGGAGGGAGGGGTGGATGCAGCTCGGTGCGGGCCTCCTGGGGGAGGGAGGGAGGGGTGGATGCAGCTCGGTGCGGGCCTCCTGGGGGAGGGAGGGAGGGGTGGATGCGGCTCGGTGCGGGCCTCCTGGGGGAGGGAGGGAGGGGTGGATGCGGCTCGGTGCGGGCCTCCTGGGGGAGGGAGGGAGGGGTGGATGCGGCTCGGTGCGGGCTCCCTGGGGGAGGGAGGGTGGGGTGGACGGCTCGGTGCGGGCCTCCTGGGGGAGGGAGGGAGGGGTGGAGGCGGCTCCAGCTCCGGCTCCAGCTCCGGGAGCGGAGGCCTGTTTTCGATCAGAGCGGCGGAGTCGTGGCGGAGCTGGGTTCCCACCAGCGCACCGCTCCCAGCATCCTCTTCTCACGCGTGAACTTCAGCCAGCTTCTCTCGGGAGGGGGGGGGGGAGGTTGAGATGCGCATGTGCATGTGGACGGGGTCAGGGGTCAGGGTTCAGGGGTCAGAGGCCCTGGCGTGATTAGGTGTAGTGTCTGATTTTTCTGGGGGGCCGGTGGGTCAGCGCAGAGTGTGTGGTGTGTCATAAACCCCCCCGTGTCCAGTGTGCCTGAGACCGGTAGCACTGGGGAGGCCAGGACAGTTTGATGAAGTGGCCAAACTGACCGGGTTCCTGACTCAGACGTTCGCCCCTGGAATTTTGGCATGATGTCCCAGCAGCACCCTTGCCTTGGGTTGGGGGGGCCATCATCACCCCCCCCCACCCCCGCACAACACAAACTGTCTCTGCTGTTCAAAGAGCCACCTGATCATGGCGGTAATAGAAATATTGCACTGGCACAACTGGCACAGGCCCTCTCAGTCTCTCTCAGTCTCTCCCTGTCTCTCTTTTGCTTTTTTTCCCCGCCAAGACAACAGACAGATAGCGACAACAGGCAGAACACACAGAGGATAAAATTAAAAATAGTATTATTGCATAACTAAATTACATACATGGTACTCTCTCTCTCCCTCTCTCTCTCTCACTCCCACACACACACACACACACACACACGCTCGTCTCTCCCGTCTCCATCGCCCGAGGTTCCTGACCCCTCTGTTTACGCGGAGCAGGGGTAATTTCGATGACAGTGTGTTCCTAGCAGGGTCAGAGGTGTGCGGGGGGGGGGTGAGATCTGTCTGGCGGGGGTGAGTGTTTGCCGCTGCGTTGATTGAGTGCGGAGGAGCAGACACGTCGGGTTCGAGAAGGAGGCGCCGGCTCGGCCCGTGTGCTCGATGATGGGTCTTCTCTCTTTTTTTTGTTTTTTTACGAGGATGTTGTTGTTGGTTCGCTGAGGCACCGTGAAATGACTGATATATTTGGAATACTTCCTGTGTTATAAAATCCGCTTTAGACAGTGCCGAGGAAACAGCATCATAAACATGGCTGGGCAAGGATTTTGGTTCATTTTGGGATTGTGTACATTTTTTTTTTTTTTTACACAAAAACATCTGTGTGTGTTCCGCGTGTGCATGTGTGCGTGTTTGTGTGCACGTGCGTGCCCGTGTGTTTGCGTGTGATTCTGTGCGTGTGCACGTATGTGAGCGCGTGTGTTTGTACTTGTGCGTGCCTGGTGTTGTTTGTCTGGCGTGCTGTGTTGTGTGTGTGTGTGGTGTGGTGTGTGTACGGGTTGTGTCGTGTGTGTTGTTTGTGTGTTGTGTCTGTGTGTGTTGTGTGTGTGTGTGTGTGTGGTGTGTGTCGTGTGTGGTGTGTGTGTGTGTGTTGTGTGTTGTGTGTGTGTGTGTTTGTAGGTGTGTGCTTGTGTCTGTGTACGAGTCTGTGTGTGTGTGTGTGTGTGTGTGTGTGTGAGCGCGTGCGTTTGTACTTCTGCGTGCCTGCACATATGGTTGTGTCTGTGTGTGTGTGCGTGCGTGCGTGTTTGTGTGTGCGTGTTTGTAGGTGTGTGCATGTGTGTGTGTACGAGTCTGTGTGTGTGTGTGTGTGTTTGTGTGTGTGTGTTTGTAGGTGTGTGCTTGTGTCTGTGTACGAGTCTGTGTGTGTGTGTGTGCGTGTTTGTGTGTGCGTGTTTGTAGGTGTGTGCATGTGTGTGTGTACGAGTCTGTGTGTGTGTGTGTGTGTGTTTGTAGGTGTGTGCTTGTGTCTGTGTACGAGTCTGTGTGTGTGTGTGTGTGTGTGTGTACGCAGGCTTCCCGTGAGTCTCATTCTCTCCAAAGCCCAGGATGTTGAACGAGTTTTGGGTGCAGGTCAGGCTGAGGGGTGTAAGAGTGAGATTGCCTCTGCACCCTCACACACTCAGACCCACCACGCGTCCATATCCAAACCTGTGCCAGTCTCGCTCTTTCTCTCATTCCGCCTGTCTTTATCTGTCTCTTTTTTTTCTTTCTCTTTCCTCTTCTCAGTTTTTCACAACAACAACTTCCTCTTTTCTCCATCGCTGGCGGTCTCTTCTGTTGCGCTCCGAGAGTTTCTCTCGCTGTTGTGTTTGTGTTGTAGGGGTCTAATTACACCTCCTTGCCCGTCTGTAATTGGAGTGTAACACCAGCAGAGGCTCGCCGAGCCATCGGGTGAATGGGTGCGCTTCCGTGAGTGCACAGAAAGGAGATTGGGGGGGGGGGGGGGAGAGGGGAGGGATGGGGAGGATTTGCAGATATGATTGAATCAAGGTGAGGTCATGCATTTTGCGGTTTGAGGTTTAATCATGCAGACAGCCAGGGAGAGCCGAGGAGAAGCAGTGTGCCAGCGGTACTGTCGTACGCGGTAATGCGATCCCTCCCTCCCTCCCTCCCTCCCTCCTTTTCTCTCTCTCTCTCTTTCCCTGTTCTTCACGTGTGTACAGGAGCGGGTGGCGCTCAGCTACCTACCCAGGGACTCGCAGTTGGGATTTTAGCGAGCGGCATCCTTCAGGTATCCACGTGTGAGTCTGCCAACTGGTGGTGAGAGTGTGGTACTGCACCCTGTGCTTTCGTGTACTTATAGTGTCGGTGTTTGCAGTTGCTCAACCCTCAATAAATTGCTTTTGGCACCAAATCAGTGTCTGACTAGATTGTAGTTTCACTGATTCTAATACAGAGAAGCCTGTTTATGCCCCCAAACCCCCCCCCTTCTCACATGAACCAATACACTGCAAAACAGGGTCACTGAGTGTGTGTGAGTGTGTGTCTGTATATATGTGTGTCTGTGTGAGCCTGTGTGTCTGTACGCGTTTGTGTGTGTGTGTGCGTGTGTGTGAGTGTATGTGTGCACATGTGTGTGTGAGTTTGTGAGTGTGTGTGTGTGTGTATGAGTGTGTGTGCGCGCGCATTTGTGTGTGAGTGTGCGTGTGTGTGAGTGTGCGTGTGTGTGTGTGTGTGTGTGTGTGAGTGTATGTGTGCGCATGTGTGTGTGAGTTTGTGAGTGTGTGTGTGTGTGTGTGTGTGTGGACACACAGTCCTCTGTGAGACAGACGCGAGGCTGGGGGGGGCGGGTGTTGGGGGGGGGGGTTTGTGCCGCAGCCGCAGGGTTGGACGCGCAGGCCTGTCCGTCAGGGTGTTGTCGGGGGACAGGTGTGCGGTCAGTTGGGCTGCCGGGGCCTGGCTCCAGTGCCATGCCGCCGGGGTCAAAGGTTAATGGAACAGAGCCATGCCAGCTATTCATTCCACAGGATGCCGTGTGGATTTAGTAAACAGGGCGCCTGTCACAGACGCTTAAATACTCAGCCCGGAGGGAGGGGCGGGGGGGGTTAGGCTGGGGGGTGAAGGCTTAGAGAGAAAGAAGGAAAGAAGGAAAGGCAGGAGGCGAGGAAGGAAAAGAGTAAAATAAAGAGTGATAAGGATAGAGAAAGAAACTTAAATGTGTGTCTTGCTGTGTTGTGTGCATGTGTGCTGGAATCTAAGGAGCCTGTGTTTGAATCCCCTGATTCTGACTCAGAGCTTCTCAGTATGTGTACGATTTCTGGCAATGGGTAGCTTTTACGTAAATGCTGGCGCATGTAAGTCCTGTATGTTGTACCTAGATTTGGCTCTGTGTGTGTATGTGTGTGTGCGTGCGTGTGTGTGTGTGTGTGTGTGTGTGTACGTGTGCACATGCATGTGTCGATATCGTAAATGCGCTCACGTTTTTCCAGGATTCCTTTCGTTTTTCCAGATGTTTTTGGATCAGAGTCGGCTGACTGTGACTCTTGTGTGGTTCTGGGGACTTTCCGCAGCCCTCCCCTCAAATACCTCTGAGGGGATTACCTGTGTGTCACTAGTGGGGTACAAGAGACCACCCCCTGATTTTGCACAGTGTGTAGGAGGCTGTGTTCCTGCCCCCTCCTCCCCCAATTCCCCCCAATCAGAGCTGTTAGCAGGTTGGTTGGGGAGCAAGATGGGAGTTTCCTCCTGGTTTTGCCCCTGGTTTTGCCCCTGGTTTTACCCCTGGTTTTACCCCAGCTGTAGCTGCGTAGCAGAGGATGTTGCAGGCAGAAACAACAGAGCATCTGCATGTGGCTTCGCTTTGTGTAGGAGAACATGGTGTTCTACAGTGCGATGGGCGCTCCTGTGTCTTTCCAGTGCACTGGTGGTGGTGTGGGGGGGGGGGGGGGGGGAGGCGGTGGAAGGAGGGGTGCATAACAGAGAAATACCATTGCAATTGGTAAAACAGATCGCGGCTGGAAAATGAATCTGAAAAAGTTTTCAAAAAAGGATTGACCTAAAAAAATAAAATAAGTGGGAGAGCGTTTTTTTTTTAAGGATGGCAAGATCAACATTCTCTTATACTCCAGTGGAATAGACAGAGAGAGAGAGAGAGAGATGAAAACTACATAAAAAACACATTTTTTTTTGTTAACTCCTGACCAGTGTTCGACAATACACGTACCTCCCTCCCTCCGTCCATCATTCCTCTAATTAATCCCCCCATCCTGCACCCTGTGGGTCTGTGAGCTTTGCTTACCGTCCCAAAAACGCTCCCCCCCCCCCTTCCCCACTACTCCCAGCAACAGCTCCCATTGTCCCGTCTACACAATGGCCCAACGCCTTTGATCTGGCCCAGCAAGAACTCGCGCCCCCTCTGTTCTGTTGTTTTTGGGTCTCCCCCTCTCTTCTCCTCAACTCTGCCCTCTGCTCCTCTCCTCTCCTCAACTCTCCTCTCTTCCTCTTCTCTCCTCTCTTCTCTTTTCCGCTCCTCTCCTCTCTTCTCCTCTTCTGTCCTCTCCTCTCTTCTGTTCTTTTCTCTCCTCTCTTTTCCTCTCCTCTCCTGCCCTCTCTTCTCCTCTTCTCTTCTCTCTTTTCCCCTCCTCTCCTCTCCTCTCTTCTCCTCTCTTTAGTGTATATGCCTGGGCACTCTCTTGCACAGAGACAGAAATGCTGTTTATTAAATTTTTGCTTTACTGTACATAGTTTTCTTTCTTTTTTGATTTTGTTTATTTTATTATTTATGTGTATGTACAGGCCTTGCTGATGCTCTGATTGGTTGAAATAAAGGAGTGTCAAAGGTTGTCTCCTCTCCTCCCCTCTCCTCTTTACTTTTGCTGGATTGACTTGACCTGGCACTCTCCACAGTGTGGTGGGGAATAGAAAGGAGGAGGAAAAAGATAAGGATGAAAGAATAAATTTGAAGGATGGGAACATGGCGAGAGACAGGGAAAGAAAGAGAGAATGGGAGAGAGAGCGAAAGATAAAGTGAGAGAGAAAGAAACAGAGAGGGGAGAGAGCTGGTCACTGCAGGAGCAAACAGAGAGCAGACATTCACACACTGTTTTTTTGTGTTTTTTTGTGTTTGCAGTATAAAGTTCATTGACGCTGGGCCCTGCTCCCTCCAGCCGAGTTTCGGGCTGTGGAATTGAGCTCTGTAAACCCCCCCCCCCCGGGGGTAGGACACAGCAGGGTGGGATTTGGAGGGACAGTACGGACAGGAGAGAAGGGGGGCGGGGGCGACCTGCTTCAGTGATCGGGGCCTACGGCAGCTCAGGCTCAGAGGATGTTGACAGGTTTACAGCCTCAATAGGCCCTGGCTCAGACATAATCCCAAACCTGCACCGACCCGCCCCCCTCCCACTCCATCACCCCCCCCCCCACCCCCACCACACACACTCTCACACACACAGACACACACACCACCTCATCCCTAACCCTCCCCTGCTCTGTATCCTCTGTACAGAGATGTAAAAGCTTCAGTCTCCAGCTGCCCTCCTTCCCAGAGTCCCTCTCGCAGTCCCACACAGCGACTCAATGCTCCAGTGAGCTGCTAAAGACAGAGTCCAGGGCTGGGTACTGTGTTACTGCCCCCCCCCCCGCCCCACCAGCCCCCCCCGCCCCCCCGCCCACGCTGGCCTGCAGCCAGCACTTTGCCCAGTGTTATAAAAGTTGTAAAACTCTTCCCGCTTCCACTTTCTTTTCTTTTTTTTCTTCTCTTTTCTTCTCTCTCTCTTTTTTTTTTCTTTTTCTTTTCCTTTCAAAGTGCAGCCAGTGAATGTTTTACTGAAGCGGGAGGGGTTGGAGGGAGGGGTGGGGCTCGGGGGGGGGGGAAAGGTATTGTTCTGCTGAATGGAGTGTGTGAGGGAGATAGAGAGCGAGAGAGAGAAAGGGAGAGGGAAGAGGAAAAGAAGGGAGAAGGGAAAAGAAAAGTTGAGCGTTCTGTACTTGTGAACGCGGCAAGGGGAGGCGGGGAGACATCATAAACAACAGGGTTCCCAAAAGCTGAGAGAGAGGAGGTGTTCTCATATACCCCCCCTCCCCCCCACATCCCTACTCCACACATATGGAGTATAGTTCAACACTGAACTGAGGAAGACCCTCCCATACCCCCCCCCTACACCCCCCCCAGGGTAAGCCAGTCCTCCTGCCCTCTCTAATGAATCCCATTCTGCCTTAGAGGAAGCTCTTGACAGTTGGCTGGGAGGCTCCAGAGCTGTGACTATGGGGACGGGATGAAGGGCTTCCAGGTCCAGGTGTCTCAACAGGCAGGAAACAGGGCCACCGATTGGCTGCGAGATCTCCCCGGGGCTTCCGAAAATAAATACAGGCCTCGAAGCTCTTCGGAGAAGGGGTTGGGGGGTGAGGCCGAGAGTGCGGTGGCGTGAGAGTGGGTCTCATCCTGTGTCTCTCCCGTCCGTCCCCCCCCCCCCCAGCACCCCTCTCCTCCGTGACCCCTTTTTGTTTTTTCATCGCTGCATGTGTCACGGGCGGCCAGACAGCCGCAAAAAGGGGCGTGCCGCACCCCCCGAAATTCCCCCTCTCTGTTCCCGGCTCGGAACGTGGGTGACAAATGGGCAGTGGTATCAGGTATCAGAATGGACGGGTCACCAAAGATTTATTGCAGGACCTGAAATGACCAACGCTAAGAGCCGACCCCCCCCACCCCACACCCCCGCACCCGACCCCGCTACCCCCCCTGTCTAACCCTAAACAAAAAGTCCCCCATGGTCTGTCTCTGTCATTTCACTAACTGCGGCAAAAAAACCACTTCCCCATCATCCTGTCAGGTTTGTCTCCTGATCTGGGCTACGTCAGGTTTTTTTTTTTTTTCCACTTCTGCGAAGACAAATGATCTTCTCACAAAGGGGTTGTGAGGCTAGCCAATCACGGCTTGAGTGCAAACAAGCTAGTGTGAGACGTGCAAGTGCTCTTGCAGTTGTTTTTGAATGGGTGGAAAGCTGCATATACAAAAGGCTCTGTTGACTGTCGTTAGCCGTAGCTGCAGTTGCCACTGAATAGCTATAGATTACCAATGGAGTTACTTCATCTGTATTTAATTTTTTTTCTTTAAACCACAAACCCACAAATGGCCCTGTACCATCCATTGTAAGTCTGGTGGGTTGTCAGAAACTTCTGTAAGTATCTAAAATTTCCTTCATCGCACACAAAAGCTGTCTTAGCCAATTGGAAAACATAAACTGAATCCAAGAAACTATATATTCCCTTTAAGACTGCCTGTGTTAGCAAATCTGTGAAAATGTTATATTTTACTAATTTAAAACTGGCACGCTGGCCTGGCTTATTCCCAAAAGAAAAAAAGAAAGTACAAAAGCTTTAAAAGAACATTTTTGATCTGCCATCTTAAGAGAGGACCCCTTTGAAACTCAGCGATCAGCTGTTTGGTGGCCATTGTCTCTTGTTCTTGCGTGCAGGCAGCGACGGGGGCAGTCGGCCATTTTGGCTCTGAGCTCCAGGGTCATGGTCTCCCCTGACTCAGACAGCTGAGGAGGGAAATAAAAGGCTGACTGGCCCCTGTCAGTCGCGGGCCTGGCTTCGCCACCGCGTGTGTGACTCAGCTGTTGACACAGCCCGAGCGCTCCCTTTGGTTTTTGCGGGAGGGGGGGGGGGGTGTTGAGTCAGGGCGGGGCTGCTCGTAACAGTTTGAGTTCGCCTTTGAAGTCGTCCTTCACCCTGCCAAAGGTCCAAAGTGGTGTCCTCCACATCTCTGAACTCTAAGCTCTGCTCCTTCACTGGCAGAGATATATGGTGTGCGAGTGTGCGTGGGTCAGCCTTGGAATGAGATGGCTGTACTGAGCAGACTCCTTCACTGACACACACACACACACACACACACACACACACACGCTCACTCTCTCTCTCTTTCTCGTGTACGCACAAATATACATACACACATGCACATGTGCGCACACACACACACACACACACCCACACGTTTATCAACAGCACTCTCAGTCAGTTTTTGTGATAATTTCTGCGTAGTTTTTTTGTCTTGTCTTTACAACGATAATTCATTGTTAATGATCAGTTTCCACTGGCGTCACTGTTCTACCTTACCTGCCCCGCCCCAAACGTGCCGCATTCTGATTGGGCGTCCAGTTTGTGTGTCCTGCTGGAGGAATCGGGGCCGGGGCGAGTGACGTGTGTGAGCCCCTTAGCCTGCTCGCGTGTTACGGGTGTGTGTGCGAAGTTTCGGACACGTGAGGATGCCCCCCCCCCGTGCCTCGCCCCTCTCTCTGGTCTGCGGCCCTGAAAGCAGAGACACTGCACACACACACACACACACACACACACACTGAGGCCCTATATCCCACCTCTCATTGTTCTGCCACAATGTACAGAGTGCACTGACACCCTGTCAGGGCCCTACACAGAATCGTCTTTCCCCCTCTCTCTCTGACACACCGCTCCGCTCTGAGATTCACTCTGGTTTAACTGAGTGAGAGCTAGATTCATCATGGTTTAAATGAGTGAGAGCTATATTCACTCTGGTTTTATTGAGTGAGAATTAGATTCACTCTGCTTTTACTGAGTGATAGTTAGATTCACTCTGGTTTAACTGAGTGAGGGTTAGATTCACTCTGGTTTAACTGTGTGAGGGTTAGATTCAGTCTGGTTTAACTGAGTGAGAGTTAGATTCACTCTGGTTTAACTGAGTGAGAGTTAGATTCACTCTGGTTTAAATGAGTGAGAGTTAGATTCACTCTGGTTTAACTGAGTGAGCACTAGATTCACACTCATTCAACTGAATGTGAGCTAGATTCACTCAAACAGGTGCAAGCATTTGCTAAAGTTCAGGTTTCAAGCAGAGCTTGCAAATCTGGTCTACCTGGCTCTCATTCTGTGCAAGCAATACAAGGAAGAGAAGGGATTTCGGGGGGGGGGGCAGACCTCTAACAGCAGCTCTCTGATTGGCTGCCGATTGTATGTATTCTGTGTCTGAGTGACACGTCATCAGAGGGAATCAGTCAGTGGACTGTGTGAGCCTGGGGAGGTCAGCGGCATGGCAGAGGTTAATACCCGTCTGACCGGAGGACCTTCTGCCCCCCCCCCCCGGCTGCCGGCACCACGGGCTCACGCTGCAAAAACACCGGTGCGAGGCCTCGGCAATCAGGGACCGCACACTTCACCCCACCCTCACCTGCCCCAGACAAAAAAAAAAAACCACCACTTTAATTGATACCCTCCCAGGATTATCCAGATGTGGTTACGACTGTCAGGGAAAACAATGGCGCCTTGTGAGTTACGCCTTCCTTCTTTATGTTACCATGCGGAACGCATTACTGCCGTTCCCTTCAAGGGACGGTAAAGGTAAAAACAGGGAGGTCATTTCATGTGCCCCACCCCTCTCTACTTTTTGGGGGGTTTTTTTTAGTTAGTTTTTTGGCAGGGTTTTTTGTTCTGCAGCTGAAAGATGAAAATGATCAGATTAAGATCAAATATTAATTGTCCGATTTGTTTCACCGGCCAGTGTTTCATGGCTGAAGCACACAACTTTCAGGCCTTGTTCTATGGTTAAGGAAGGAGCCAGGAAGACTCCCGCCTTTTTCCGTTGGAAGGATAGGAGCTGAGGAAGAGCGAGGAAGAGGAGGGAAGAGTAAAGGAAAGAGGGATAAAATATGTGGGAGAGAGAAAAAAGGAAAAAGATGAGGAAATAAAAGGACTGGTGGCCAGATTGCACATATGGACAGATTGAGGACGAATGAGGAGAAGAAAGAGAGATGAAAGAGAAGAAGCAGAGGGGGAAGACAGAGTGAGAGAGATGGTGGGATACTGGTGATGGGAACATGAGGATGGACAGAGCAAGGAAAAAGACGGATGAGGAGATGAATGATGAAAAGGAGAGATGGTGGGATAGTGCTGATGGGAAGACGGAGAGCGGACGGAGTGAGGAAGAGGAGCGGTCTGTCGTGTGAAGGCGAACGTCGCTGTGCAGGACAGACAGAGCGGCCTTGTGCTTCTCCCAGAGCGGGGAGCGGGGCTGTTTGGGGCGGGTCAGCAGTCGCCCTTCTCTCCGCTGACCCGGGGGCTGGTCTCAGGCCCCAATAAAGCCCCCCTGTGTCCCCCCCCTGTCCCGAGCCAAGCTCAAGCCCGGCCTTGTTCTCATCTTCTTGTCCCGGGGATGTTTGTTCAGCTGGCCCGCCACCGGGGACGAGGGCTACTCAAAGCCTCCCTCACAGCTCGCCAACCCCCCCCTCGACCGAAGCCGGACACCCCCCGCGGCCCGCCCCCCCCCCCCACCCCCCACCCTGCCCTGCCTCAAGGGGTCACCACCTCTGACCCCCGGGCCTGGGGCTTATTTGTTCTGAGGCGATCATTAAAGAGGGACGTTTTGTTCGGGCGCCCTACCCTCCCAGGCCTGGCTTAGCCCCGTGTCATCAATGCCATTGATCTGTTCCAAAATGAGCAGATTAGGGCTCTGCAATTTGTCCCGTTCACTCGAGGGCAGGCTTTGGGTCCCGGGCGGGCCGGCCGGGCCGGAGCTCACACAGGCGCAGACATTGTGTGCGCACGGGGATCGGCAACTTCATTTTCTTCTCTGTTTTTTTTTTTTTTTTGGAGGAGGTAAAGTGGTCAGGGGGGTATATTTTCTTGTCATTCTTTGTGTTTTTTGTGGGGTGTTTTTAATTAAAGTCAAACAGTCCAATACTGGTCACAACGGTCCTTTCAGATACAGCGTCCCAAAAAAAGGGGGCCTACTTCATCCTCCGCTGGTTTATTCCTCATTAAAACTCTGTACCCTCACCGGCGAGAGAGAGAGAGAGAGAGAAAGCGAAAGAGGGAGAGAGAGAGAGAGCCGAACTTCTCCAGCGAGCGAGGTTCGCTCTCGACCCCTTCATAAGACGCAGACCGATTTTAAAATGAGCGGTTTTTGCGCTCGTTGTTGCCGTTCAGTTGGGCTGTGGTTTAGCTCTTGAGGGGATCACGCGTTGCGTGCCTGTACGCATGAGCCCCCATCTCTCTCAGGGTTCGTGTTTTTGCGGAGCGCGGGGATTGGCTCCGTTTCGCCGGCGTCTGTTTCCACTTACGCCGGGCACCGGTCTGGCCGATCAGCGGCGTTTTTGTATTGTTCTAATGCTCGCGAATGTTGTAATGTTGTTTTTTTTTTCTTTTTTCCCCGCTCCGGTTATGCAACTCACAGAGATTATTTTCTATGTTGAAATGGAAAATCCAATTAATATGCAGGGATTGAATGCAGTTCAGTTTTTTAAAAAAACAACCTGCTGAACAGATTCTGCAAGGAGTGGGGTGGTGGTGGGGGGTGGGGGGGGTGGAGTGGAGAGAGGGAAAGAAAACCCAAAAAAAAAATTACAGGTTATTAGAAATATCCCAGGGCGCATTGTTAAATCAGCCGTAAATACAAGAAAGATTAGAGGGGGGAGATGCGAAGGTTCGGTTTAAAGTGGTGTGTGCAACGTGAGACGTACGTGTCTGCCTTGCTGGCTCGTGCGAAACAGGGAATTCGGAGAAACAGAAGAGCGAGATTTAGTGTCAAAAGAAAGAAAACGCCAGAGAAAGAGATTAAGAGATGGAAGTGATTGTTGTTCACAGCCCAAAGTCTCGTTAAGATCGTGCTGGAGATTGTGCGCGTCTATGTGTGTGTGTGTGTGTGCATGTGCGTGTGCGCGTGTGTGTGCGCATCTGTGTGTGTGTTTTTCCAGAGTAGCTTCACTCTGGAGTTTATTGTGGTGCTGTTGTGTTGCGTTTATGCATTTACTTGTATTTGTCTTTTTGTGTGTGTGTGTGTGTGTGTGTGCATGTGTCTGTATGTGTGTGTGTGTGTGTGCTTGTGTCTGTATGCTGTATATGTGTGTGTGTGTGTGTGTGTGTGTGTCTGTGCATGTGTCTGTATGTGTTATGTGTGTGTTGTGTGTGTGTGTGTGTGGCAGTGCATGTGTCTGTATGCTGTATGTGTGTGTGGTGTGTGTGTGTGTGTGTGCATGTGTCTGTAGTGTGTGTGTGTGTGTGTGTGCATGTGTCTGTATGTGTTAGTGTGTGTGTGTGTGTGTGTGTGTGTCTGTGATGTGTCGTTGCTGTATATGTGTGTGTGTGTGTGTGTGTGTGTGTGCATGTGTCTGTATGCTGTATATGTGTGTGTGTGTGTGTGTGTGTGCATGTGTCTGTATGTGTGTGTGTGTGTGTGCGTGTGCCTGTGTGTGCGTGTGTCTGTATGTGTGTGTGTGTCTGCATGTGTGTGTGTGTGTGCATGTGTCTGTATGCTGTATAGTGTGTGTGTGTGTGTGTGTGTGTGTGTGCATGTGTTGTTGTGTGTGTGTGTCTGTGCATGTGTCTGTATGCTGTATATGTGTGTGTGTGTGTGTGTGTGTGTGTGTGTCTGTGCATGTGTCTGTATGCTGTATGTGTGTGTGTGTGTGTGTGTGTGTGTGTGTGGCAGTGCATGTGTCTGTATGCTGTATTGTGTGTATGTGTGTGTGTGTGGTGTGTGTGTGTGTGTGCATGTGTCTGATGCTGTATATGTGGTGTGTGTGGTGTGTGTGTTGTGTGCAGTGCATGTGTCTGTATGCTGTATGTTGGTGTGTTGTGTGTGTGTGTGTGTGTGTGGTGTGTGTGTGTATGTGTGTGTGTGTGTGTGTGTGTGTGTGTGTGTGTGTGTGCATGTGTCTGTATGCTGTATATGTGTGTGTGTGTGTGTGTGTGTGCATGTGTCTGTATGCTGTATATGTGTGTGTGTGTGTGTGTGTGTGTGTGTGTGCATGTGTCTGTATGCTGTATATGTGTGTGTGTGTGTATGTGTGTGTGTGTGGCAGTGCATGTGTCTGTATGCTGTATATGTGTGTGTGTGTGTGTGTGTGTGTGTGTGTGTGTGTGTGTGTGGCAGTGCATGTGTCTGTATGCTGTATATGTGTGTGTGTGTGTGTGTGTGTGTGTGTGTGTGTGTGTGTGTATGTGTGTGTGTGTGTGTGTGTGTGTGTGTGTGTGTGTGTGCATGTGTCTGTATGCTGTATATGTGGTGTGTGTGTGTGTGTGTGCAGTGCATGTGTCTGTATGCTGTATATGTGTGTGTGTGTGTGTGTGTGTGTGTCTGTGCATGTGTCTGTATGCTGTATATGTGTGTTGTGATGTGTGTGTGTGCATGTGTCTGTATGCTGTATATGTGTATGTGTGTGTGTGCATGTGTCTGTATGCTGTATATATGTGTGTGTGTGGCAGTGCAGTGCTCTCAGTGCTTCATGGGACCCAGATGATGGGGATGTGCCTGTAATGGGGGGATTTAGTGTACTGATCGCTCTGTGAATCTCAGGCAAGCTGGGGTGCTGGAGGGACTGGAGGAGGGAATCTGGGGGGTGGGGGGGTGGGGGGGTCTCTGTTTAATTACAGACCTGCTGTAACTCAACACTCTCTACCCCTCCCTGAATTATCTCTGGATCCGCTTTCCCCTCATTTAGACGGGATTAGGGACTGGATGGTCCTGGGTCAGTACCGAAATGCCAATAACACTGCTTTTTGTGTAGGGGGTGGGAGGGCGGGGCCTAGTGATGTGATGTCGTCTGTTTGCCGGGACTATGACCACAATGTGTTTTTTAATGCTTTGTATGATCTCATGAGTTTCTGTGACAAATACTCAGATATTCAGACCGTATGTTCTGGGAAACAAATACAGACTGAATGGCACAAGTATTAGCTTTCAAAACAAAGAAGTACTTTATAGATGAAAATGCAGTATGTATGTGCTTCTGTTTAGGGGATCATTCAGAAACTCTTATTGTATACACTGGCATGAACCTTAACCTATCAACGTCAGAGTTGTGTTTGATTGGAAGCTTAAATGTACTGCAGTTCTTTTCGGCTTGGCCAGACGCTGTTCCAAGTCAGAACCGTAGGGAAGAATGCTGTCTGACAAAGTTCTCTAGAAAAGTTCCATGCAGCTTTGTGGATTGGCTGGGGTCAGAGGTCAAGGCAGAGAATAAAGCTCTGTATTCAGTGTCCAAATACACTCACACAGGCACACACACACACACACACGCACACATACACACACGCAAGCATGCTCTTGCGCATGCACACACACACACACACACACACACACACACTCACACATACACAGTGTTGGACCTAACAGTTAAAGAATGCTATAATCAGTCAAGTACTTCTTAACCTTAATCTATTATATTATACTATTATAGGAAATATATTTTGCATCAATGGTGAATGTTTTGCAGCTGAAAACTTGTAGTAGACTTCCATGGTCAGTGATTATAGATAATGGTCTTTCTTTAAAAATACTCTTGTTTTGTACGTGTTCCACCTTGTGAGGACACCACTGACTCTGTGGGCAAAGTGTGTGAACTCAGGTTCTCGTTTGTATGTGTTCTATCTTGTGAGGACACCAGTGATTCTGTGGGCAAAGTGTGTGAACTCAGGTCCTCGTTTGTATGTGTTCCACCTTGTGAGGACACCACTGGCTCTGTGAGCAGTGTGTGTGAACTCAGGGCCTCGTTTGTATGTGTTCCACCTTGTGAGGACACCACTGGCTATGTGAGCAGTGTGTGAACTCTGTGGTGAGAGGGGTCACCTGAGGCTGGCCGCAGGGGCCAGGCTGCAGGATCAGAGCAGATGACGAAGCCTGATTCTCCTCTGAACCCCTCCTTCCTCCATCGCTCCCTCCTCTCTCCATCGCTCCCTCCTCTCTCCTTCCCTCCCTCCTCCCCGCCGCTGTCCCGCGCAGTTCCAGGTGACCTATGACCCCCTGCGGCTCACAGACCGACACCGGAGGCGGGGCCCGAGAGGAGAGATAGAGAGAGAGAGAGAAACTGGATACTGCAAGGCCGTAAAGAACACACACACACACACACACACACACACACACACAAAAGTCCCCCAACCCCCCCACCCTAATGTGCCTAGAGAGGAGTGGAAGAGCGCTGCTCTACAGCGCGGCCCGTCCTGAGAGGATGGCGGCGGGGCGGGCGGGGCGCCCCGTACTCCGCACGCGCTCAGACGCAGCGGGGTTGAGAAACCTCCGCGCGGTGCGGCTTGGCCGAACTCGCCGTGAACCGCCGCAGAATTATTTCCTCCGAAGCGGCTCCTTTCCAAGGAGAGCCAGATATCCACGCCTCTCTCTCTCTCTCTCTCTCCCCGGTCACCCCTCTCCTCGCTGCGCGTGGGAGGGTTCGAGGAGGGGGCGCTCTGGGGGGGGCGGGGGTCAGAGGCGGGCCTGTGATCAGCAGCTGAACTTTTACCTGCCTCCGTCTCCCCGCTCTCCGTGTCTTTTAAGGAAGCACCACGGTCGGCCGCTCGCTGTCGGTTTTAAGGCTCTCGGCATGTTTGTGTTTAGAGAAACGCGGCGGTCTGTGGTCTGCAGGGGAGCCAGCCTCGTTGGAGGGCGTCTTCACGGGGGCCGCGCACCACCCCCAAATAATTATCTCCGCTGTCCCGAGTGAGGAGGTGCGTGCTGACTGCGCGCATGCCGTACGCAGCGCGAGCTGCACGTAGCTGCATCGCGTGGGCAACGCGCCTACAGGACTGTGTTTTTTTTTCTTCAGAAAATGCATTGAATGGCAGGCATTCGCACTTCGAAATGCTTTCACGGGCAGGTTCAGGCGGACGCTCCGGCGCTGGATGTGACACGGATGTGCATGTCTTCAGCTGCAGCCCGTGCATCGTGAGCAAAGAACCGGTAGAACCAAGACCGTGCTGTTTACAAGATGCTGTCATGGCAACGTTCACATTCTGTCTGCTGGGTTCATGACATGTTTATGTTTATTCGCCAGGTATATTTTATATATGTGTGTGTGTGTGCATGCCTAGGTGTGTATGTACCTTCCCCTTCCCCCATATGCACACACCCACTCCTTTTGAAGCAATGCCCTCTGGCTGGTAATTGAATAGCAAGCATATACTGTGATTGATCAATGCACCGAATGTTTCGCTCACTGACAGGTAGTGCCCTCGACTACGCCAGCCCTTCAGAGTTAAATCACGCATGCCTCCGAGAGCGATGTGTAAATGTTATGATCAGCACATCAATAACCTTAATCCTTCTGCCTGCCCCGACTCCTCCGCTGTCACTTTTAATGGGTGTGAAAAGGAAACCGTGTAATTATGATGAGCAGATGCAGTGACACGTACGCACGGTTAAAGCACGTTCTAGGAACGGGCGCTTTTACCCACATTCTCAGGCGATATGCTCAAATACTCAAATTTCAAACGGGTTTTGAGTTTTTTGCAAACCTTAGCTAGAGTTTTGTGATGTTTTTTTTTGGTTCACTTTAAACTTTTTTTTTTTGAAAATGCACCAGTAATAGTAAAAAGAAAAACGTGTGGGAAAACAACCTACTCAAATCCCAATGACACAGTCTTCTCAGTTTGCGTTGGGTTTCGTCTGTTAAAAGTTTGGAGGCAAATGCTTTATTTTAACAGGCCGTGCTACGGTCATAGGGAGGATGTGCTTTCGTTCAGGACATTGAATCAGCTTTTTTTTTCTTACTGCGCGGGGAATATTGACTACAGTACCGCGGGCCTCTGAGGCCCTGGACTTCCCTTTGCCGCACTTATCTGTGAAAGCCCAGGTCTCCTGTGAGAGAGTGCGAGTCTGACCCCGTGTGAGGGCAGAGATGGAAACTGCGTATGAACTCACGTCTCCCTGGCATTCAGCGTAAAATTGCGCAAATTTCTTGGATTCTGATGAACAATCATTCTTTCTTTCTTTCTTTCTTTCTCTGCAGCAGCAAAAAAAAAAAAAAAAGAAACGGAATTTGCATTCAGAAAAAAAAAACCAAAAAAAAGACCTTGGAGTGGTGGACTTGTTGTTGTTACTTGTCGAGTTACATTTAAACTTTTTCCAACCCATACTTACTGTGGCACTGGGATAAAAAACCCTCCTGATTATTATTGCTGAGGGAAATATTGCTGTTCCGCAGCACTGGCTACACTCCTGGTGAACTTTCTGTGGAGTGGAGGGTTTGTGGAGTTACTGGATTTCGTGCGAGTTTCACCCTTGATCCTCCTGTTCTTGTTTTTTTTGGTTTTTTTTTTCCCTGAGAGGTCAGCAGAGTCAGTCAGGTGTGCCTGAGTTCACCTGCGGTGCTGCGGCGATCTTAACTGCCCTTACCGGTTCGCGCGTCATTCTCTGCGTCACCCAGATGACCGAGGTCCAATGCGTATGTACGTACGAAAGCAGGTAAAATACACAGTGCTGGACATACTGTATGTATATATCCACCATATATACATACCACACATAAATACATATATACTGTATATGCGCATAGTAAATATGTCCAGCATATATATATATATACCATGGAGTTCCCCCAAGCGCTAGCTGGCAGCTAAATGGCCGACCGTGACCTCTGTTTGGCTGGCTACTTTCAGATGGAGCAATCACTCAATTTCTCAAGACTGATGGGAAAAAAACGTCCGGCTATGCTACTGGCTGAACGACATGACAACATATTGTTAGTCTGCATAATCCATTCAGGTCCTTGGTTTGTTTTTTTTTTGCCTTTAAGCTATAAAATGATGTCATCAGAATAATTTTTGTTACCTGCTGCCAACACCCCTCTCACTACTCCTCTTACCTGGCTGGCTTCTCAAAAATGTGGGAAACCTTTCGACACACAGTGCATTTATCCAGCATATATGCACACTGTGCACATATCTTGCTCTCTGTATCAGTCTTGCCTATGCTTTGTTACATGTGATTCACACTGACAGACACAGAAAAACACAGAGAATGGGTGGGGCCATCAAAGAACCTATGGCTTTAACACTTTGAAGAGTATAGTTTTTTGGAATGTTTTTTTTTTTCCAAAATTATATGTCAATGTTCTAAAACTCCATTGCTTTCAATTGCCAGTAGCCATTGTTACATCAGCATTAGAATTTTCAGTTAAGAACATTCTAATCACATGTTTGTGATCTCACACCTTAAAGGGTTAAAGCAGTGCTGGGCAACAATCTTCATAAATGGGGTTTGAGGAGGGTGGGAGGGGGGCAGTGGCAGTGGGAGATCTCCTTACAGAAAACAGCGGGAGGGAAGAAAGAGAAAAAAACAGCGTGCTGGGGAAGACAGTAGGATGAGAGGAAGAAGAAAAACACACAAAAGAGGAGAGGGAAAAAAATGATTAACTGTTGTAATTACAACCTGGGTCTATGACTGTCATCCCCTGGGTTTGGAGAAAAAAGCGAGGGAGGGGGGCAGGGAAGTTTGTGGGGGCTGTCCCGCCCCCTCCTCCCTCAGATAGAGGTGCAGTCCCAGCCCTCTGGGGGTTAAAGTGTTTAAACGGAACACACACTGGCATGCTCCAGGCACTGAGATCCAGTTTGAGAAAAGCCTCTCTCTCTCTCTCTCTCTCTCTCTCTCAGCGCTGGTATTCCTTAATTACCATGCATGATGCGGTTTCTGTCTGAGTGAAACTGAAGTACGAAAGCACAGCGTTATTATCTTCATCTCAGTACTCGCTCTCTCTCCCTCCCCCTTTCTTTCCCCCTTTCTCTCCCTCTCTCCCTCCCTCCTCTTTCTCTCTCTCTCTCTCTCAGGCCCCTTTCCTCTGTGCTGCTATAGTGCTAACGCTCAGATACTCATTCATGAATTTAGTGAGGAGGCGAGATTTACAGTGGCTTACCAAAGGCACATTCAGGACCAATGCAGCACATTCAGGAAACAAGCAAATGCTGAGAGAGAAACACGCTAGACAAGTAGGGGTCTGAATATATTTGTGCATGAGACAGTGACTGAGATTGTGAATGAATGTCTGTGGTCTGTGAGCCACCTGGCCTTCTCTGCAAAGCATGCTGGGACATGCCAAAACGGGCCTCCTTCTGCTTAAAGACCATCCCCTTCCTGTAATGTCTCCCTTTGTTGCAGCACCTGTGTTGAGATGATTCTAAGAAGTTGTGCCATAGTTTGTCTAACACTCTATGGTTGCTGGGTGTGTGTGTGTGTGTATGTGTATGAATGCATATATCTGTAAAAAACAGGCCACCAGGAAGCAAGGAAATGTTATAAATATTTGGGTCGCTCGACTCACCGGGCGGCATTCCGTCGGTTATGTCATCGGTGCGGATGCCCGTCGCGCTTCGTAAGGGTGTCGTTAACTTCAAGAGCAGCCCCAGGGCCTGCGTCCCTCAACACACTGTACAAACCCCGCGGCTCGTGTCCTTTAAACACGCAGCTTAAAATAAAAAAAAACCCCCCAGGGCTTCACACCTCAATCACAGCTTCTGAAGGAAAAGGAGCTCCAGCGTGGCTTCGGTGTGCTCACAGTCAAAAGCGCAGAGAGAGAGAGAGAGAGAGAGAGAGAGGGGGAGAGAGGGAGAGAGAAAGAGAGAGGGAGAGAGTGAGAGAGAGAGAGAGAGAGAGGGAGACCGGTCCTGAGGCGATCGGTATGAGGCTGTGCCCTGTCCACACTGCCCCCTAGGGACAGGACTGACCCCCCAAACAAGGTGTATGTGGATGGATCACCTGAACCTGTAGGAACTGAGGACTTCACTGAAACTAAAGCCTGTTTTATTTCCGACCCGAACACCCTAGAATGGAAAAAATAGAAATGTATATTCATTACGGCAACAGCAAATGCCTGGAACATATCCAGCACCTGTGTGTAATGCTCACATTTGCATTAGCATCTGCTTGTACTGCATTAGTAATCTCGCTTGGCAGGGGAAAAAAAATTCCTATGAAAAATTCCCTTTGCATTGGGCATCTTCAATAATGGGCTGATCTGTGAACTTTGATGGCTGTCTGATGTGTTTATTATTGTTGGCTGTAGTAGTTCTGTGCATGTTTGTTCTTCACATTGCACTGAGTGCAATGACGTTGCAGCTGTCATGCTATATGGACGGTAATGTATTCCAATGCGCTTGATTGACTTCTGTTTAATTTAGCTGCCATTTACTTTTCATTTTTTTTGATTTTACCTCTCTGAGTCATGTGCTTACCGGTGGAACGTTGTGGAAAATTTTGGGAATTTAAGCGACGGCGTTTGTGTGACAGCAGTCAGGTCTTTGCGAAACCCGCGGCACACCGGGGATTCCCCGTGTGGTGTGGCCGGCAGTGCCCCCCCCCCTTTTTTTTAAAGAAGAGCGGTGGAGCTACCTGTGAGAGGTGCCTGGCGTTTCGACGTCTACGAGCCGAAAAAGTGCCGGCCGTTCCGCAGCACTGGTTATGCTCTTCTGGCTACATTTTTTTGGGGGGCTTTTTTAAAAAACTTTTTTGAGACAAACGTCATAGATGTCGAAAGGTCAGTTTCCCCCTGGTTCATTAAAGAGCGTCTTTTGCTCTAAACTCTGTGTGCTCCTGATTTTTGGCTAGTCCCCAGAAAAAATGTCCAGGTGAGGAGTCCTTCTCTGTAGTTTGACCATCCCAGCTGTCGAGCACCTATTTAGTCCTCTTTCATTTGGCTGGTTAGACGCATGGTGGGCATATTTCCTTTTTACATTCTCATCACATATTTGTGTTCTTGTACCTTGAATGGTTAATTAATCAGGCACCTGCACAGAACAATGTTCAGTGTAAATTACACTCTGACAGAGCGCATTTAGTTCCCCTTGGACTCATATAAACTCTGTTGAGAGGTAAATTAACACTGACCATTTTACCGTGTAGCTCCTGAGAGCTGCGATACCATCAAAGTGCAGGAATGGAGCTGCTGATTTTGGCCTGTAGGAAGAGATCTGGAGACACGGCAACAGTGTGGAGGTTGTGAACAGAGGGTGTGTGTAATTTACAGCTGTGGAGTTTTGGGTGGGATCGGGCTTTGGGAAATATGTTTAGTGGGAGAGGGGGTGGGGTTTGGGGGCTTATTACACCATGAGTCTGGAATAACTATTCTGTTTTTAAGAAATTACATAGAGCATATAAAACCTCAAGGCATAACAAATCAATGCCAGAGACTATTAAAGGTGCATCAGGTGTTCAGTGTTCACCTGCATTTCACAGGGTGGACAAGATGAGAGACTGTGATTTTAAAGGTGTAAGATCACAAATGTGTGATTAGAATGTGCTTAGCTGAACATTGTAATGCTGATGTCACAATCACTGCCGGTGGTTGAAAGCAATGCGGTTCTAGAACACTGACAGAATTTTAAAAATCTAAAAAAACTAACATTCCAAAACACCTACTCTTCAGACAGTTAAACATGAGAGGGGAAAAATAAAAGTAAACTAATAATAAAGCTCAAGCTGTCAAGCTGTGCTGCCGAGTACTGTCAGTCCAAGCTATAAGAAGCCGCAGTGCGACAGGTAGAGGTGAAGAACAAAAAGGACAGCGTGTGATGTTAATGTGCTGATGTACTACAGTATGCACCGACAACACAATTTCAAAATGTGAGTAAAAGGCGCTAACACACCGTCTCACCCTGCTGCACTGCAAAATCCAAAAAATAACTCAATCTCAAAAACTATTTTAGTCTTATATTTAGACTCTATTACTTATTTCTGTTACTTTTTTTTTTGCTAAATAAGACACAGATATTACCAATGAGGTGAGACAGTCTGACTCATTTCAAGATTTGCCAATGGGAAAAGACAATTTCACTTGACAGTAAGCAAACAGTAACTTAAAGCGAGCTAATATTTTCTACTTGAGAGAAATAAAGAAAAAAATCTCATTACAGGACTAAAGCTGATGTTAAGACAGCCTTTTTTCGCAGTGTGCGACAGCGTGTGCAGCTGGTTCCCCCCCCTCTTTCCTTTGCTGGGGGAGAGACGACGCCCACCGAACCAGCTCTGCAGTACACAGCCCGGCCTGGGACTCAGGAGTACAGCACAGCCCTCTTCTTTTGGACAGGATCCAAGGAAGGCCAGAGTTCCTGATCACCTCCCTCCTGGGGATTTAGTCTCCATTTATTTATCTGTCATTGCTTGCGCAATCCCCCCCCCCCCCCTTTTTATTTCACTCTCTGATGGCAGAAACAAATGTGCTCGTTGATTCCCAGCGGGTTTCCTCCTCATTAATCCCTCTGGGTTTCTGGCAACGCCGCCACAGGGTGAATGGGAGGGTGCAGCCCTCCCCCCCTCCCTCGCCTCCCCCTCCTCCTCCTCTTCCTCCTCCTCCTCATCCTCCTCTGTGTTGCCCTGGACACCGATCCCCCGGTTCTGCTTGCAGCCGGGGCCACGGTTGGATTGGGCGGGTCGGTCCGCGACCCCGCCGCGCCCTCCCGAGTTTCACAGGCGCTGTTTTTGCACTTCGCCGGCGCACCTGAGTACGCTGAAGCCATCGGGGCCGTCCGGTGTCCGTCTGTTTCGGCTATCCCCCTCTGTCTGTGGAGCAAACCTGTACACTGGAGAGAAGGGGGGGGGGGGGGTGTTAGAAAATGTCCTGGAGCTCTCCAGCACTTAGCAGGCCGGCGTTCTGATTGGCCGGGCCGTGTTTGGCAGAAGAGGGATTACATAACCCGGGCGCGCTGAATGCTTTTTTTTGGGGGGGGGATCAGGGGGTCATCTTTTTTTTTTTTTTTTGCTTGAACCGAGCGCTGGGAGAGACGCACTCTCCTGGGGACCTGCAATCCATCAACGCTCCATTCAAACAGGTCTGCTCAAACACTCCCGAGGCTCCTCCGCCAGTTACAGCTCTTAATGCTCCAGCCCCTGTCAGTGCCTTTGCGTCCAGCTCATTATCATTGCTGTGTGTGCTTTTACTACAAAGACACTGTGCAGGGCAGTCAGGATCGGGAAGATTTAAGCCCCGAGTCTAAATTAGTGCAGCTGGCCATTTCGGTCCGCAACACCAAGAGACAGAGCACAAGTGCCACCTGCTGGAGTAAGCGGGAACAATACCCGCAGAACCAAGTGTCAAGCGGTGAGAACGTCAACTTCAGTCCTTTCAGTTAGGTATTGTTTGCGTTCAGTCAACCAGCAGCTTCAGTGCTGGAAAATTCCAATTCCAAAATAAAACTAACCACCTTAGAACGCGGTGACAAAAACGAACACTGACTTTAAAACAGAAATTTTGAGGTTTCCTGTTGCTAATTCAAAAATAAGCAATCTTTCAGGTAAGCTGACTTGAGCTACTCAATAATAAGAACTACTCAACAATAATAACACGTAATCGCATATAATATTCTCCGTCAACTAATCAGAGCTCAACAGACAAAAACTCGAACTGCCCCCAGTCACGTACATAACAGTAACTGAATACGAAACCTTTGTGTGAAGCGGTTCTAAGTGAACCTCCCCCCTCTCCCCCAAAACAACATTGGGAATTTTGCTGTCTTGAGACGCTGTCTGGATATTTCCCCTATTAATAAATATTATTTCCACTCTTGAGGTGCTAGCCGTGCTCCAGATGTCAACGGCGTAGCGGCGAAAGGACGTTTCGTGTTTCCGTGCTGAAAAACCAGCGTAACCTTCACTCTCAGGTTACTCTGACTGTATCGCCGGCGTCATTAACGGGCCCAGTTTCCAGACCCTGCGACTGGCGGTGCCGGCACTCTGCGCCACGGTAATTCAGTGCTAATGAGCATGTTGAATCAGGTTCCCAGAAAATTCGGTCTCAGATTTTGACACATGAGCCGCACATCTGCGGTGACCAGCGTCTTCTCCACCTCCCCAAAAGCCATCGCATTTGTCTTGGGTTGCATGAAGGAATCCGGCGTTGATAAAGGGGATTGTCATGCATGCTCACTTTGGATGACAGCTACATCTCTTTGCGTAAGCAGTAAGAGGAGATGGAGATAAGCCGAGAATGCGTTCAGTGGACGAAGCCTAATCTGTTTGAAATACAATACAGTCCGCCGGTGTCACCAGTCACCATTTCGGAACTCGACACAAAATTCCAAACCATTTTCTATAGGGGGCAAGCGTAAGCAAAATCTTCAACTTTTCTTTTTTTTCACTTTTGTGAACACATCTATCAAAACTTTAAAACAGTAACATTAAAAAAAAACATAATCGAATTAGGCATGTAAACAAGTTAGTTGCATTGCTAAATCATTTGACCAAAATGCAAAATCGGTATATGTCATTTATATTTGATTACTGAAGTGCTATACATGTGAATAAATGTAACGCTTTGAATCAAAATGATGTCCCAATTTGAGATGCACCGTGGCGGAAAACAAAGTTTTTTTTGGAAGCAGCCTGGAAGAGAAGCTGTGCTGTTGTGGAGCCTCCCAAACCATCCTGCTGAGAAGGGGCAGCCAGCTGCTGCAGGAGGGAGGTAAAATCCCCGTCCCATCCAGGATCTGAAACTGACACAAGGAGTACCGGTCCCCCAGGGACACCTGCTGCACGGGGGGACAGCGAGAGGACGCTGTCGCTGTCGCAGCAGCTCAAAGAGGGGCCGGGGACGTGCAGCGCTCATTATACCAGTGCCTGCGTGACCATAATGCCTCCCTTTATCCCGCCGAGAGAGAGAGAGAGAGAGGGAGCGGACGAGAGAGGGAGCTTCCAGCTCCGTTTGATCAAAGCGTCCGTTGCCCAATGAGCGGTGACACACATCGCTGAGAGGGGACGAGCGGGCCGGGGGAGAGAGCGCTCTTTGTCCGTGTTCTCTTTTTATGATGTCAATGTCCCCCGGGAGGTCAACTTGTGGGTTGCGACCTTTGAACCCCCCCCCCGCCAATCATGAAGTTCGAAACAGTTTGGAGGTTTTTTGCACTTGAAGGACGTCGGCAGGTTTGTTAACTGTCAAGCTCGTCTGCGCAGGACTCTGTAATTGTGCCGGGCGGTGGAAACGCTACTGTTTCTGATCCTCCATTCAGTCGGCTCCGGGACGAGAGGATTAAAAGGAAAGCCCCAAAAGAAAGAAAACAACGAAAATAACTGTGCGAGTGTGTGTTTAAGTCTCACAACATCTGTCGCGGAGGCACAATTAAGGGCGCAGAAAGGCTCTTTTGATAAGACAGAGCGACGAACAGGCTCCTCTCTTCTCAGAGCACAAAGCTCGGAACAGTTAAGTTTTTAAATAGTGAGCGAAGAGAACATTCGCTGTGTGTGTTTAGCTTTAGGAAGTGAAGTTAAAACATGACATCACCCATTGTCTGCCATCTGTCTTACACAGAGGCAGACATGGCTTTGATTGCCTTCCCCGCGTTTGTATTATTAAACCTGTCTTCACCTACTCTAAACGAGACAATCTGTAAATATTATAAAATAATTTTAATACTTTTTTTAAAGAATAGATCATACTGTAAATGTAAACAGATGACTGTATTGCATTATTTAATGCAGCATTGCTCTTAAACCCATCTGTCCTCATCCAGCCTCTCCTTAGTGCCTCACCACTTCCATGACCTCACACAACCCTTCAGCCCCCCCCCCCCCTTATTTTCATCCTGTGTCCATTACCCACAATCCATCAGTACCCCTGTACCTCAGTGCCCCCCTAAAACCCCACAACAGTGCAACAGAGAAATGAATGGTACCCCCAACATGCCTGGTCATGCTCACACTCACACTAAATAAACGTCTCTCTGTGTTTTTAGCTTCCTCAAACTGTTCATTGCTCAATAAACCTATGTGTGACAGAGACCTTTGCAGGACAAAACCTTGTATGCACCGTATAAAACCTGTTCGGGGGCATTGGATGCAATTTGGGGGTAACTCATTTCCTCATCACTCAACTTCATAACACGCCCCCCCCCCCCCCCCCCCCGCCCTCCCCAGCACCTGTGTCAGATCCTGAACACTACTGTAGCTTCTCTGCACAATTCACTCACTGAAGGCCTGAAGGCCAATTCACTCATACTGCAGGATCACCTGTTAATTGTGGGATTAATCGGCCATCGCCATGGTTTCATTCTCACAATGTCTGCAGATAGGAAGGTTCTGAGGAGCAACCCAGACAGGCTGCTGTTCCTCTTTTTTCAGTCCTTTGCTGGAAACTTGTCTGGGTGACTCTCCCCTTTCCAAGAACTAAAACAACAATTTTTTATTGACATTATGATATCCGAAATAAACCGTTATTTTCCAACTTTGCGGGCAGCCCATATTAAATTATTCTGACCCATAGGAGCACCATAAGTAGCATTTCCAGGTTCTGTTCTTTGCATATCCATACTCTGTTGCATACCCAATATCCCTACTGTTTCCTAGCTGTATCGTTAGCAAGATCCTAAACAGCATTGTCAAGCGGTCCTGCTTGAAATTAAGCTGGAGGACTTCATTTAAAATCTTATTGTAGTTTATTTCCAATAGCTGCAATTTAGTGCTATTTTAATGGTAGCAAACAAGTAACAAATTTGTATGTGGTATGCATGTAATAATCATGTGCTTTATTTCACTAAGTGGTTATATGCATGCTATTATACATTTTAATAATGCAACCATTCAAGTTTAATGTGCCTTACAGGTTTGAACATTGGAAGCACTTCTCATTATTTTTCCAGTCCACCTCAAAAGTGTGTGTGTGTGTATGTGTGTGTTTGTGTGTGTATAAAGCTGTGTTGTGTAATCTGCAAAAAGAGAAATGCTGTTTGAGATGGATGACTAAAAGACTACAGTACTTCTCTCCCCCATGTCCTGTTTCAGCTGATTGGGAAAAATAAGTACATCAATTTCTCACTGCTAAGCACAATATTAAAGCATTGGGTTTCATTGCTCAGTACATTTAAAGAAAGGTCTTGCTGACTCCCTCTCCTTACCCTGTGTGCATTCAGTGTTCCTGCTAGCGACGATTGCCGCCCCTTGAGTTTGAGTGGGGATTTTCTCACACGTTTAACAGTAATCCATTCATGGAAGCAATAGAAAGATACACATATCATTACTCATAACGTTACAAATTCTGGGAATCTGCGCTTGAGAATGTTTATGGCTCCTTGTTCTTTGCTGGGATTAGAATTTATTTTGAACAAAGGAGTTTTTCCGCTTGAGTTGATTGATTGACGTCATCGGTTCGACCGAAAAGAGCTCGTGGCACGTTTGCAAGATTTTGAGGGATGTTTCGGTTGAAATTACCATATTATTTTTAAGACATGTTTTCCAGATGTTGAGTTCACGCAGCTGTGCCAGGTAATAGAGAAAAACTAGGGAGGATCTCATCTTTGAGAAATGAGTTGCTTAATGTCTGGTTTCTCAATAGTTCAGGGAATGGGAATCATCATTTTATTCAGTTTCAATTTGAGATTCTGTGTGATGTTGTTGGACTGTTGTCTGTTGGCACAAAACAGAATTAACCCTTTGAAGAGGTTTTTTTTTTCTTCTTAAAAATTCCAAGTCAGTGTTCCAGAACTACATTGCTTTCAAATACCAGTAGTGATTGTGACATCAGCATTAGAATGCCCAGTTAAGAAAATCTTATCACATATTTGTGACCTTACACCTTAAAGGTTGAATCTTTCTAGACATATTACATTTTATAGACTTGTCAGTGTTATCGCTGTCTTAATAAACCCACCAAAGATGGTAGTTGAATTTGTTCTTTCTTTCTTTCTTTCTTTCTCACATATTGTTATATTTGTTTTAATATATATATATATATATTCCCTGATTTGAAGTGCTCAATCATGAGAGTGAGAAGGGTTGCAGTCTAAACTCCACCGCAAGCCCATTTTAAATCCCTCTCGTGTTCTCCCCCCCCCCCCCCCCGCTGCTTTCCCTCCCAAATCCCTCTTTTGTATTGTAAGATCCTCATCCTTCCTCCTCCAACCTGTGTGGTTTCTGTTCTGCCTCTGGAAAGGCCCTCCCTCTCCCTCGCGCGCATGCACAGGCACATGTATTTTGTGCGGCTATTAGTTTTGCCGAAGATTGATGGTGCACAACCGATCTTCGGGAGAAACTTGTTTGACGTTGCAAATTCAGTGGAAATGTAGTTTTGAAAAGGTTGTTTTTAATGAGCCAACGCTGTCTTATATAATGAATCGGAATGTGTTCCAAATCGATGTGTGCAAAACCCGTACACATGCAAAATAATTAGCAGGTGGAATTGATATGACACCCTTCAAATCAATATTTACCAATGCATGAATAGGTACTGTGTACCTTTCAAACAATATGCCTTTTATTCATTTGGTTTTGCTCATTTTAAGGAACAGTTTTGGTTGATGTTCATTAAGGTCATCCTTAAAGAACATTATTTAGTGCTGTGTGTGACTATGTAAAAACAAAACCAAAATTTGAAGCCATAATCATGCATATTTAGATCTTGTGGATACATGTTTACATTGCTTCCCATGTTTACAGTGCTTCACATCTTGACTGAGTCAGTTTCAAGATGAAACACGTAACGCTTCCTGTTTTGAATCATGTAGTTGTACGCACTGCAAATCCTCATGACTCACTCTAGCCAAAAACTATCCCTTGAAATAGAAAGACATACAAAGCATGGATCAAGTAATATAACTGGATATTATATGAAAATGACAACAAAGGCAGTCACTTTAAGTGGCTAAAACCTTGGCTCTCCCTTGTTTGTTTCATGATCAGAAGTAACAATAATGCCCTCTGGTGGTAGGATTTGGGCATAGACTATTTATGTTCTCATCTGTACAGCAGGTGGCAGCAATCATCCAACGGCAAATGAAGTGGTTCGGTTTTATTAAAGAGATAGTTCACTTTCTTGGGTCTGACATAAGTTCAGTTTCAGAGAATTCTTATAGCTGTCTAAGACCATTTTTATGGGCAGTGATGTATTTTTTTTTTGGACATATTTTTTACCACCTGCCAACTTTATAAAGGCAGGTCTATGGCAGTCAGGACTTTATAGTCAAAAGCACAAAAATATACTTCAGATAATTAAAAAATTTGCATTCACACACACACACACACGCACACATGCACACGCACACAAATGCATGCATGCACGCAAGGTCCTACACACACACACACACAAGCATGCATGCACACATGCAGCATGTGCACACACACACACACACATGCACACGAACACAAATGCATGCATGCACGTAAGGTCCTACACACACACCACACACACGCACACACACACACACACACACACACACACTAGCATGCATGCACACACACACACACACACACCACGCACGCACACACACACTCAAGCTGCACACATCCAGCTGAGGCAAAAGCCTCTCCTTTCCAACGGGCTCTGTGGGGATTTAACCTTGGGCTTGGATTACCTCACAGGGACCCACCCACTAATTAGACCAGCGGGCCCGAATCTGAGCACGGTTCCCCCGCCCCCGCCCCCGCCCGGAGGCCCCGCTGTCAGCACGGGCGGGTCGGCGTGTGACGGCAGGTGGGACCCTGCAGGGCGAGCAGGGGGAACTCTGAGCGGGGGTTTTTTATGCCGTCGGGGAGTTTGCTGCTCAGTCCAGGGATCCGGGCGTAAAGTTACAAGATTTGCTTTCAAATGTAGTGGGGGGGGGAGGGACATCTGCCTATGTGGCCCATGTGCGGAGTTCCCCTGTAGTTCAGCCTGTAGTTCTGCGTGTGGATCACTCCAGTCAGGGTTATAATAGGGAAGGGCGGTGGGGGGGTGGATGGGGGGGTAGGGGGGGGCGCTCTGATTTAGGCTGAAGTGCAGTGTTGTTTGAAGCCGGAGCCACTGACAAATTCTTATGCATGAAGAATGGTGGAGAAGTGTGTGTGTGTATGTGTGCGTGTGCATGCATGTGTATATGTGTATGTGTGTGATTGCATGTATACATGGGTCTGTGCATGTGTATTTGCGTGCATGTGTGTGTGTATGTCTGTGTGTGTGTGTGTGTGTGTGTGTGTGCGCGTTTATGTAGAGATGCATATGTGTATGTTATATGTGTGTGTGTGTGTGTGTGTATGCATGCATGTATGTGAGCATACATTGGTGTGCGTGTTTGTGTAGAAGTATATGTGTGTATGTATGTGTGTGTGTGTGAGTGAGTCTGTGTGTGTGTGTCTGTATATATGCTTGTGAAGTTGATGGTAGGAGGCGTGCATCCGTCTAACTCTGTCTAGACACATTGTTGTGTAAACTGAAATGGACGCCACTCTCCACTTTACTGAGCCCCCCCACTTTCTACTGCTTATTTCTTCCACCGCTCAGGGTCTGGTAAAGCCATCATTTGCCCCCCCCCCAGCCCCCTCCCTCCCCCCCACCCCCCTCGTCTCCCTGCTCCCTGCTCTAAATCCCAGCCTCTCTCCGGCTCGGAGGTCTGCGACCGCGACGGCAGCAGACTGACAGCTGTCGGAGTGACCGCCCCCCCCCCCCCCCCCCCCCCGAGCGATCCCTTCCTTTTTCTGCAACACGAGCGTTCTGTGAGGACAGAAGAGGCACCCGATAGTTTACAAAGCAGGATTTGGGTTTTCATTTTTTTTAACAACATCCACGTACACAGTTCCCTCCTCTTACAGTGCAAACCCAGTCCTCATCCGATTCCGGTTTGGCCACCGAGAACAAAGGGAACAGAGTCCTCATGTGGCAATGCCAAAAGCTCCCGGCGAAATTACCCCTCTGGTGATGAAATGGCGTCGCGGGCCGGTTCCTGGCAGCCTCGGTGGTTCTGGTGACCGAGTACGGAACCGTCTCAACGTTCGGGGGACAATCCATCCCCGACCTTTTCCAAAAAAAGAAAAAAGAAAGAAAAAAAAAAGACTGCAACCCAACCCCTTAACCTCAACTCCCCATCCCCCTACACCCCCCCCAAAAAAAGAAAAGCCACCCACACACATACATATACCCCCTTATATACACACGCTCTGTCACAACACTGATGCTGACAGAGTCCAGGTCTCAGAGTGGAAGCGGCTGTGGTAAATGGTAAATGGACTGCATTTATATAGCGCTTTTATCCAAAGCGCTTTACAATTGATGCCTCTCATTCGCCAGAGCAGTTAGGGGTCTTGCTCAGGGACACTTTGACACACCCAGGGCGGGGTTTGAACCGGCAACCCTCCGACTGCCAGACAATCGGTCTTACCTCCTGAGCTACGTCGCCCCTGTGGATTCAGGATCAGGGTCCTTGGCTTATGAGGCCTGAAGGAGACCCTGGTGACCCCCTCACGCTGGTGCCCAAAAGCCAGTGACCCCCTCACGCTGGTGCCCGAAAGCCAGTGACCCCCTCACACTGGTGCCCGAAAGCCAGTGACCCCTCACACTGGTGCCCGAAAGCCAGTGACCCCTCACACTGGTGCCCAAAGCCAGTGACCCCTCACACTGGTGCCCGAAAGCCAGTGACCCCCTCACACTGGTGCCCGAAAGCCAGTGACCCCCTCACACTGGTGCCCGAAAGCCAGTGACCCCCTCACACTGGTGCCCGAAAGCCAGTGACCCCCTCACACTGGTGCCCGAAAGCCAGTGACCCCTCACACTGGTGCCCGAAAGCCAGTGACCCCCTCACACTGGTGCCCGAAAGCCAGTGACCCCTCACACTGGTGCCCGAAAGCCAGTGACCCCCTCACACTGGTGCCCGAAAGCCAGTGACCCCCTCACGCTGGTGCCCGAAAGCCAGTGACCCTCACACTGGTGCCCGAAGCCAGTGACCCCTCACACTGGTGCCCGAAAGCCAGTGACCCCTCACACTGGTGCCTCGAAAACCAGTGACCTCACACTGGTGCCGAAAGCCAGTGACCCTCACACTGGTGCCCGACGCCAGTGCCACCCCTCACACTGGTGCCCGAAAGCCAGTGCTCAGCCGGGGCCCCTCACACTGGTGCCCGAAGCCAGTGACCTCACACTGGTGCCCGAAAGCCATGACCCCTCACCTGGTGCCCGAAAGCCAGTGACCCTCCCACACTGGTGCCCGAAAGCCAGTGACCCCTCACACTGGTGCCCGAAAGCCAGTGACCCCCTCACACTGGTGCCCGAAAGCCAGTGACCCCCCTCACACTGGTGCCCGAAAGCCGGCTCTCTTTTTCGGCCCTGTCCTTGGAAGGTCAGTGAAAGCCCCCTTTTTCCCGCCAAAGCAAACGCTCAGCGAAAACACGACTGGAGAAACACCGCACCTTTGTTTTGTTCGTTTTAACCGCACCCCTGTTCTCACGCAGCCACCACTTGACACTTAGACGCTGGGCCTGAATACCTGTTTTGCGTCGCCAGGGGCAACGGTCCTAGAACGGTATAACTTCGCCGCGGCGCGGGACCACCTCCCCACTGCCCCCTGTTAGTGGGAGCTAGCCCATATACACGACCCCCCCCCCCCCCCCAGCTATTCTCCATCTGCTCCACTCTCACTCGTGCGGCCCCTACAGAAGAGTGGTGTGGAAGGATATACGGCCCGTGCGCTCTATAAGTAGGAAACACTCGGCCAGGCTCTGGCTGAACGGGGGGGGGCACTGAAGGAGAACAGCTGAGTCCTATCGGGGGGGGGGGGGGGGGGGGTTGATCTTCAGCACAGGAGAGCTGCTTTCCCCTGGGTCTCTGCGCGGGGGCTCTGTGATGTCACTGAAAATGTGTGGTCTGACAAGGACCATGTGCTGGAGAGATGCCGGGCGTGACTGACTGGCAAATATTTACTTCTGTGTCAAAAAGATTCGCATTTAAATATATCCATATTTTAAATATTTAAATCGAAAAAATATGTTTCAATGGTAAAATGTACTTCATGGTTCATTTTTTTTTAGCTTTTAGTATGATGACAGTATCCAGAAAATCTTTGTGGTTTTTTTCTCGCTGATTTGTTTTTCATTTTTAGACAAGAGTATGTCAGAAATATCTCAGTGGATTTAGAACAATAGTGCTAATTTAACATTGTTTCGTGATGTACATGTCACGTGTTTGGCTGTAAATAGACTAAAAGAACAAAAAGGAACAAAGATATTACAGCTACTAATATAATGCAGCCCTTTCACTGGAGTGTCTTCCCTTAAGGACAGTGTCTGTGTGAAGCTGGTAGTGTCATACATTCACAACCACGACCTGCCCTCAGGTATATTCTCCTGGTTCCACTGCTTCTCTGATGATGCCTTGTGGGTTTTTTCTTTTTTTTTTGGTGGTTTGACTTCTCTTCCTGTCTCAAGGCATTGTGGTCCTGCCCGTGTGATAGAGAACCACACAGAACAAAACACAGTCCTCAGTGTATTTACAGAGCCCACCAAACATTCTGACGTTGGTTGGACGTCTAATCAGCGTTGGTCATGGAGGTCGATATGATGGTGATTAGTGGGGCAGACATTGAAGGTTTTTTTTTTAGATGTTGGTCGTTCGTTGAGTACAAAACATGGATCTGTTGTGGGTAGAAAAGAGTGTCATGTGATGATGCAGGTCGACCAATGACCTGTGGGAGGGGCCTGGAGCACCCTCACTGGCTGTAGAGCCTGCAGCTTGCTGTACTGTCCTTTAGGGAACGGAACGGAAAGAGAGAGTGATGAGAAGAAAGAGGACAGGGTGACAGAGTGAATGAAAGAGAAGGAGAGGAAAACCATAAGCGGACCTCATCGTAAATCTTCCCTTTTGTCAAAGCTGGGGGGCAGTGGCCTGTAGCTGGAAGCGCACCTGGGCCGAAACCTGTATGCTAATGAGCTCGGTGTGAAGCTCCTCCCCCTTCTCAAGGTATTCTGTTGGGTGCCCCAGAGGTTTGCGAACAACATGTTCCCTGTAAAAGGACTGTTGTCTGCCTATTGTTTCTGAAAGAAGGGGATGTTAGGGTCAGCTATTGTTTAAAGAAGAGGCCCCATTCACAGGGGCCGGTGGGATTCTCAGCTTTGAAATTTAAACTCATGCTAACCATGACATTTTCCCCCAGAAGTTTTATTATGGGAACAACAGACGTCAGCAAACCCAAAACAGGTGTAACTGAGCGGGGGTTGGGGGTGGGAATGTGGGGATGGGAACTCAGTGTGGGCCTGACTACCTCAGATGCACACACACACACACAGTGAGTGAGTGAGTGAGTGCGCGAGTGACCGTTTGAGTAAGTGGATAAGTGAATGGGTGAGTGAGAGAGTGAGCGTGTGAGTGTGTGAGTGAGTGAGTGAGTGAGTGAGTGGGTGGGTGAATGAGTGAGTGAGTGAGTGCATGAGTGAGTGAGTGAGTGGGTGAGTAAATGACTGAATGAGTGAGTGAGTGAGTGAGTAAATGACTGAATAAGTGAGTGAGTGAGTGAGTGAATGGGTGAGTGAAAGAGTGAGTGTGTGAGTGTGTGAGTGAGTGAGTGAGTGAAGGAGCTCATTTGTTCATCACTTGAGGTGTCTGTGTGAGGCGCTGCATGGCTGTACCAGAGCCTGGCCACCCCAGCACCCCGGCCCAAAAGGGCCCTCTAACCTTTGAATAATCTGCTGGAGTAATTTGTCAAAAATACCTATTTGCGAAAACTTTATATAGTATTTGTGAGTCACATGACAGCTTGTTTCTGTCTTAGTTTGTTGCTGCATTTCATCTATTGCGCACAGGGGAGTGGGGAGGGGGGGCCTTTTGAGATCATCTTGTCCCGGGCACGAGCAAGACACACGGCGGGCCTGGCCTTCGGCACCCAGAGATGAACCAGCCGAACATTCTGGAATCCGTGTGAGGACAAAACGCATCTTGGACCAAACGTAAGGTTGGCAAACAGTTAGCTCTCGTTAGCCCAGATTAGACAGAACGTCCCGTGTTTCAGCCAAAAAATGATTTGCCAGGGGTTGCTCTATGGTTACAGTGTGCTGAAAACGTAATTAACTTGTTGAATAATGTCCCTGTGACTAGTGTGCATGCATGCATCGTACCCCATATTCAATGGAGGGAATGTTGGCAACATGAAGCATCGCTGCAAAAAAGTCCGTCTTAAGACGTATTTTGGTCTCGTAATGAGACCTGAAATCTTATTTTTTCAGTCAAGTAGAAAATATTAGCTTGTTTTGCTTTTCGCTTGTCAAGTGAAATTATCTTACCCCATTTGGCAAGTCTAGAAATGAGTCAAACTGTCTCATCTCATTGACGATTATTTTGTCTTATTAAGCAAAATAAAAGTAATGGAAATAAGATTTTAAGTCTAAATATAGGACAAAAACGCTTGCTGAGATTGACTTATTTTTTGGTTTTTGCAGTGATCCTTGGCCAAACCCTCGACGAGGCCAGAGTCATAAAGTCTCTTGCCTCTACGTTTCCGACCTCCCAGATTTTCCCTCATCACTCTCCTCTCACCTGTCTCTCACCTTCTCTCTCCTTTCTCTCTCTCTGCCTTTCACAACCAATTCCCCCATATCGTGTCTCTGCATACCAGACTGGGATTATACAGGGATGAACACAGACAGAAGTGATCTGTCCATTAAGCCTGAGTGTGTTTGGGGGGGGGACTTGTTATGTCTACAGGGAATGGAGGTGATTGATAAAAGACACACAAGATGTTTTCTACGCCAGCTTTTTTCATTATTTTTATTACTACATTTTTAACACCCCTCTCCGCTTTTATGGGGAAGGGTTGTGAGGCGGGCCTTGTTACTCCCGTACATTTTGACAAGCCCGAGTGCGGGGTGCGCGTAGTCGTGCCAACTGCAGTCTCCTCCTCGTGTCCCCGGTAATTGATTGTGAAAATGGCGGAGTCCCAGGTTCGGCCAGCCAAGCAGATGTGTGCGTCAGGGCTCGCAGCCGCCAGTCCAGCCAGCTGCCACAAACACGCGAGGTTTCCGGGCAGCGGCCGACCGATCAGTTGTAAAACGTTTGAGAGGGGGAGGGGGGTGCGAGGTGGGGGGGGTGCGGGGGGCGGATGGGGTTTGAAAAGTTCCAGACTGGAACTTCTTTTGGAAACTCTCCTCTGAATAATAAATCAAATCAAAAGTGTAGGTAGTTCTGGTTTTTGCGGGGGGGGGGTGGTTTGGGGAATCTGCACCACGGCGTCAGCATGTCCCTTCTTCTTCTTCTTCTTCTTCCCCTCCAGAGCTGTGAGGGCCCCGGAGGAGACGCACACAAAACACGGAGGAGACAATAACAGTGTCCCCGGGAAAACGGCAGGGCAGCCGCCCGTAATGAACGCCTGTGCGAAAACTAAAACAACCTGGAGCCTCCGCACCCTCTGATTTAGGGATAACCGCCTGACCGTGCTTCGTCCCCCCCCCCCCCCCCTCGGAATCGCTGCTGAAAAAGATACAACATTTGAAGATTAGAAAGGATTTGCGAGACAGATTCGACCGACTGACCTGCTGCCCTTTCGACGTTTCGGTGCAACTGACTGACGCCGGGCGGCGTTTGAAGCATGTGAGAACACAGCTGACTTGTGAGGACCTTTTTTTTTTATTATAAATCCATTACACCGACTAACATTTATTGCAGTCAGGAGACAGTCCTGAAGGGAATGACATGGAGTGAACAACGGACCCTCTGCTGTGACTCCTTCAGCCTTAAGCGCAACTCAGTCGCTGCTTTTGAATGAAGTCAGTGAGAGAGCCACACGAATACAAAGGACTTTGGTTTGAGACAGAAAAAAGGATTTTTTTTCCCCCAGTTGTGTTTACAGAAGAATCAGATGTGGCGCACATTCTCCAAAGAAAACACAGCCACGTGTGCAGTGTGACCTCAGCTTTAAATATTGAATTGACACATCCAGCAATTTTCACACCCTTCCATTGTCACCAGTTTCCACTATTTTCTTTCACATTTTCGGATCCTTTCTTCATGTGAAGTTTCCATCGTGGTTCTGCTCACAAGACGGTTCCAGCAAGGCTGCCCAAAAAAAAAGCGGTTAAACTCTCAAAGGACATTACGAAGATAGAAAGGGGGAATTTGAGCCCATTAAGCTGTCAATGACTATGTCACTGAACTGAAATTCGCCAACATGCGAACTGTCCAATCATGTTGTGCCGTTTTACATATTTCCTGCGGTAGGACCAATCATATCCGTGTGACACATCGTTGACATCATGCCGTGACCGACGCTGCACACTTCGGCGGTTCCCGCCAGCTCCACTGGATGTGGAATCACTGAAAGACTTAATTCAGGGGTCGTTGTCCTCCATAAAGCTCACCTAGCCCTGAAGTAATGCAGTAAAGGTTCATGTCTGAATTTTGCCCCCCACCCCCCCCGCTCCCCCCTCCACCCTTAAAGGATACCTTTTATGACCCTTTTAATGTTACGAGGGAGATGTGTCAGAGGTGAGGTGTTTATAAAAAGCAGAGCTCTTGGCACACACACACACACGCACACACACACACACACACCCCGTTACCTGTTAAAATCAGGCAGCGGCCCGGTTCAAAAGCATGTAAACAATACAGGAGGCAGGCGGGAGTTGTTTTGACTGAGAGCACTGACTCATTATCCAACAGGGCCCTCCGTACGCCATCGCCTAAGCCCTGAGGCTGAACCTGAGCCATCAGCCACCCAGCGCCGCCAAAGCTGTACAGCAGGGCACAGGTACTATTATAACCAACCTCCTACCAGCACACACTCCCACTCTCTCCCTGACACACACACACACATACACTCACACAAACACACGCATACAACCACACACATTCACTCACCCACACTTACCCACCCACTCACTCATACACACACACACACTCACTCACTCAAACACACACACATACACACACACACTCACTCACTCACTCAAACACACACACATACACAAACACACGCATACAACCACACACATTCGCTCACCCACACACTCACTCATACACACACACTCACTCACTCATACACACACACACACACACTCACTTACTCTCAAACACACACACATACACACATTCATTCACACGCAAACACATACACACACTCACTCATACACACACACATGTACACATACTCACTCACTCATACACACACATACACACACACACTCACTCACTCACTTACTCATACACACACATTCACTCATACACACACACACACACACACACCAGCCAACTTATTTAAAGCGAGTAGTACATGAAGTTGTTGGCTTCAGACTTTACACACTGCCGAAATGAAGTGACTTATTAGCTTGTCTTAATTTGAATTGTTCATCATTTAAGATCGACGTATTGCAACTCTTCACAGAAATTTCAAAATGTCCTCCTACTCGGTGAAGAGATATACAAAATGAGTGTTCTGGAACAGAAGCATTGATTGTGAAATTTTTTTTGGCCCAAGGTATGCTCACAAGTGGCTCTGTCAGAGATAGATTGGACAGGGTTGATTTCATTCTGTCGGTAAGAAGCGGACAGTGTAAGTGCGAGTTGGAACGACGCCCCAAATATTAGATGTCATTGGTACGTGTGCTTTGTCTCTCTGACTGGATCCGGAATTCCCAAAGACTCCGGGGGATTATACATCCAGAATCTTGGCGGACGAGATGCGGAATCTTTGCAACCATTTCCAATAACCCCATTAGAGTGCAGTGACTGATCAAATCCCACAGCAGTATTGTCTGGAAACACTGACTAAGCTTATAAAGATCTTCCCTAAATTAATATCACAGACACTGCAGTGAATTGTGTATTAGGGGGCTGGGAGATGAACACAGGAAGGCAATGGGGATGCCTGTCTATATTGATACAGTATGCATGGCAGATTGATTATGCACTATACTGGCCACCAGTATTCTCCATGATGTTATGATGGAGGCGCTGCTATTCTTAGTGTTTATTTATTGCTGTTGATCTTCTCGAAGATTCACCTCGAACACACGGGTGCAGGAAGAATAGTCAGGGTTTCCAAGGAAACTGTGGTCACACCTTCTTTTTTTCCCCCAAGTGTTGACGGTGGTGATGTCACGGTTACATGAATGGCGGTAACAGTACATTTATAACCGACTAGGAATTGTCCCACCCAAGAGGTGTCATTCTTTTGAAATCATTTTTTTATTTATCAAACAACACCCATATAAAAATAAAGTATATACAGTACCTATATAAAGGTGATGCATATACTTAGTGGCATCGGCTGTGCCTATGGATATTTCTGGATATTTAGGCACATCACTAAGACAGTGATGTAAGTAGCTTATTTGATCACAAGATGTTCCAGCTGGATCAAAAAACAAACAAACAAACAAAAGAACATCTCCCTTCTTAAATAGATATGCCCAGTGCCAAGTCACTTTCAAACTATTTAAGCAAACCACCAATCAATCTTTAAATAACGTCATAAAAGCACAGAGGATTCGTGTTAATTATTTTGACCAGTGACACTGCATATGGTCAGTGTTTTAGCTCCACGGGCATACTTCTTCCGTTACACTTCTGGAATGTTTTGTTTGAAAATGGCGAGTAAAGCTCACAGACTGCAGGTTCCTAATTATTAACCAAGATGACCCGATGGGTTGAAAGCAGGTTTTTAGGGGCCTTGCTATCTCCGTGCAGTAGGTAAGAGAAGAGACATGCCTGCAGAAATACAGGGTCTGAAAGTTTCTCTTGATTGCCCCCCTCACAAAAGTTTTACTGCTCAAGTAATTGCATTTCACACAAAATTTAAACGGCTTGAAATATTTTCACACACGTGCATCCCCTAGCCCTCTATGAAAAACATTCTACTTAGAAACGAGCAATAAACATTCTTCAAATAGGAGTGAGCATATAATGTCGGAAAACAACTTCCATGTCCTTTGGATTCACGCAGGTTCTGCGGTTTTGAAAATTGCGTCGCCCCCAAACAAACATAGCCTACACTGTGAAATTAAGCAGATCCACTCAACCTTTTCGATTTCGGGAAACAACTTTAAAGCATAATTAAAGTAACTGAAAACAACATAACCTGGACCGTTTTTTGATGAAAAAGCACGCAACAAGTGTGCTGACATATTACAATGCAAACTCAAATAGGTAAACGCGAACTCTGATGCAATATCCTGTGCAGTACATACACAAGGGGGCTTGGCTCCCGGCGTAACCCGATCCACGCAGCTCGCCCTTTAAAGGAATAAGGGATGATCCCGGTGAATGGGGATCAGCGGCGCGGCGTCAACGTTGTCTGAACTGTGCATGTTAGGGAAAATAGCAAGAAAGGGATAGGAAAGAATGGGTTCTTAAAAGAGAGCATTGGGGAAGTACTGCGGAAAGGAGAGCAAGTGTGTAGCACAACGATCCGAGCGCCGTGATGTGAATTGCGGAGAGAAGGTGTCGGTGTGAAAGCGAGAGGTCCAGGAAAACGCGGAGAAATTCACAAGGTAATCGCTTTTATTCAAACGTGGAACTGTCTTTATATCGAACTGGGAGTTCGACAGCGGCGCGCTAAACTTCTGCAGCGCTTACTCGCGCGAGGGTCCTTCCTCCGCTGTGCACGAGATTGTCTGGGAATTCGGGATGAGACCCTTCATCTCGCCGCTTCTTGTAAATGAAATCAATGGAATCGGCAACAGTAGAGCAGCATCAGCTTTACCCTGACATGAGCAGGGTGCCGAACATGTTGTAGGTCAGGCGGATTATGGTAGCTCGAGAAAGTCTGTTCTTTGTAGCAGTTTCTCGTCTCATGCACCTGCACCGTGTGTATATTTTCAGCAGCAGTTACGTGGTCGCGGTATAGGGTTATTTGTGAAACGTTTAACGCGCTTTTACACATTATTGTAAAAAATGTGCACGCGATTCCAAACTGTTCTATTCTGTCAGATAAGAATAACGACGCTAAAAAAAGTATTCATAGTCCTGAGTTCGTAATGTGTTTATTGTACTTATGTGTAAATGTTATTTCATTGTGTTCATGGATTTATGGGGTCATAATGTTAAATATTTATGATCAGTTGATAGCCCCATTGTTCCAAACTGTTTTGACTGAGCTTAATCTACATTTTACTACATTGGTTCCTGCTCAAATATAGGAACCATTTCGCTTTAATGTCTGGTTATTGTGCTGTTTTGACATCTTCACAAATATAATCTAAATACTCTCGACCTTAAGAGACTGTCACAGTGTTAATGAGCAGCTTGTTATCTAACTGATTAAGATGACAGGGAGTCAGTAAAGAGGATTTGGTAGGCTTTTGATCCAACTCCAATTCAACCGCACTGTACATCACACAGCCTTATTATTTCCCCAGTTATACCTTTATTAAATAAAATATAAAACTTGTTTTTTTTTCATTTTACAAAACTGGAATACTTCACTGAGGGGCGTGTGATTATTGCAAGCTCACATCCTATTGTCTTATTACCGTCTTATTATTTTTTTATAACTATGCGTTTATGAAATAAAATACACTGTATTACTATAAATACACTACATTGCTAAATACACTATGTTACTGAACTGGAATCCTTCACGGAAGGGCATGTGATCATTACTAGCTCGCATCACCTCAGTGCATGATTCACCCTCCCCCTTTAGCCGTGTGTCACTAAATCAAACAACCTTTCTGTTACCTGGACCGTGTCTGCTCCTGGCTGCCTTTTGTCAGTTGCCAAAAAACTTCCCAGAGCAAACGTGACTGTGCTGTGGGTGACGGCGTATGCACCACAGGGTGCCCTCATTGTTGAGTGGGGGGCAGGGAGGGGGGGGGGGTTGGCTTGTTGAGTGTTTTGTGTCAGTGCGGCGGACAGTGAGAGGAAGATGTTTACACCTCAGCGCGGAGGAATGTCTCGCGCTATATTTACTGCTCCGGCTGATAATGAGTGTGGCCAGTTTACGGAGGCCTGTCATTACTCCGCGCGCCGCGCACGGCTTCCTCTGAGGCTTAGGTGGGGGCTCCCGCCGGCTCCCGAACGCCGCAGCTGCCGCCTTTTAAGAGAGTGAAATTAGGCTAAGCTGTGGAACGGCGGTCTGCTGTGTAGGCTGCCCGATATTTTTATGGTTTTTTTTTTTTTGCTCCACGCTGCACACCGCGGCCGGGTTCATCTGTGTTCAGTGGCTCGTTCTCCGCCTCCACGAGGTGCCCCGACTTTCGCGGTCTGAGTTTTGTCAGTGGATTGAGTGTCTGTGTGATTGTTAGGCCTCCGAAACCTAACATTCTGCCTACGTCGCCGTGATGTTTATGTGACACGGCAGTGCTGGCACTGAGAAACCACGGTTGAATGTCACGTGTTTGCAGGTTTTCTGCTCCCTTATTTCTTGTTTTTTTTTTAATTTTTAAAATTTTTTTTAAAGGATGGAATTCTCCTTCCTTCTTTCTGAATGTATGTGTTCCACACTTAAGCCGATGTCCATTTATGTGATCATAAACCTGGTATGGAAACAAAATGGAAAACCAGAACTCTGCTGTTGAGTCTGTTTTCAGTGGCTGAAACAAGCTTGCAGTAAAGCGATGTCTGTGTGTGTGTGTGTGTTTGGTGCCTGTGTGTGTGTGCGTGTGTATGTGGTGCGCAAGCGTGTGCGTGGGAGTATTTTGCTAGGCAGGCTCCGTCCCATACCGCGGGACTGCTGCAGTGGAAGTGACGGTCACGGCCTTCCAAGTTTGGACTCTTTCGTTTTGTCCAAGTCCGCGCTTGCCAGCTCGCTCTTTATTTGCGCACGCCGGCACAGATTCATGCGCCCTTATTAAGGCGAGTCAGATCTCGACAGAGATAATGAATTAATTGGCTGAAAAAGTCTGCTGGCGTGACATCATCGAGTCTCTTTATTCGCTGACATCACCGCAGCTGTGGCGCTCAGCAGCTGGGGAGGAGGAGGAAGAGGAGGAGGAGGGCGGCGTGTGCTTGCTTGTGCATGCGTGTCTGTGTCGGCGTCTGCGTGCCTGCGTGTGCATCTGGGGACTGTGTGCATACGACGGAACTTTGGCCCTGCACACCGTCTCTGTTCTGACTCGTAACTGAAAGTAACTGGGGGGGGGGGGGACTTGCTTTTCATACCCCCCCCCTTTAAAAAAAGGCAGATGTGGACCTGCTTTTTAATCAGGTCCACAGCTGCAAGCCCCCAAGATGCTTGGGACAATAGTCTAAGGCTCCAGTTCTTGATTGTTAGAGCCTGATTCTTTGGCCACGACCGCTTTTCCATTTTATATATATATTTTTTTGCTATGAGACAAAAGGCATAAATTCAAGATAATGATCCGAACAAATGCAATCAATATAGCAGGGATTTTATTTGTATTTATCCACCAGTGTGTTGTTTTTATTATGAAGATCCAGTGTGTCAGTTTTTATTGTCCTGCAGAAATGTATGATGACAAAATGAAATCTGTCATTTGTCGTGTTTTAATGGCATTCTTGTGCTGGGCCTGTGTGGTTGGGTTTGGGTCCTGCTCTTGATCGGCATAATATCTTTAATTTTAACGAGCCTGTTGCAGTTTCAGTTTAAGCATTTCCTGGGTGCCTGGCCTCCCCTCACGTACCAGACCACTCCAAAAGCGGCCTTTGTCTGGCCCTGACTTGCCGATGTGGATCTGGACAAATTACAGTCATTGGTGTTTGACTTCCGCCGGTCTGTCACCCTGTATTTGCACTTGTGCAGAGTTTCCCAAGGACTCCCGTCCCTTAGATGTTTTTTTTTTTTTAAAGTGCTATTCAAGCCTGTTTCCTGGAATGAGAATGAATGGCAGTCCCCACAGTGGGGGGTTCATATCTGGGGTTGGTTTGAAGCTTTGTGTACCTTGTCATCAGGCAAGTGCTGGCTGTGTGGAAAAAAAAAAAGTGAAACTTCAGCAAAAAAAAAAGAAGAAAAAAAAGTCCATTGGACAAAAAACTAATTAAGAAAAAAAAAAAAAACGATTCCGTTCTGCCTCTTAATAATTCTCATCTCAAGTCAGCATTTTGGAGGCCGTGAAGTGGGTGGTAGAATTAAAGAGAGTAACAGCAATTCCCAGCCAGTGTGAGTTAAATCTGTTCAGTTGTGCTGGTTTTGCTCCAGAACACCAGGTCACGTGTGTCTTGGGCCACTGGTCTGAGTGGTTCTGCACACTGCTGAATCCATTACATTACATTGCAGGCATTTACCAGAAACTCTTATCCAGAGCGACATACACAACTTTTTACATAGCATTTACTATTGCATCCATTTATACAGCTGGATATGTACTGAAGCAATGCAGGTGAAGTACCTTGCTCTAGGGTACGAAGGCAGCATCCAACCTGGAAATCAATCCTGTGACCTTTATTGCCTTATAGAAGAGAGACTATATCCGCACATTGTTTTATCCTGCTCCCAAAGTGATTTAATGGTACAACGTTTCGACCTCAAAGGTCTTCGTCAGGTACATCAACTAGAACATGTGTCTGGGTGGAGATATATCTATAAACTATCTATAAAGATATATATATATATATATATATGAACAGTGTGCGGATATACTCTCTCTTCTATACTAACCATTTTTTTAAAATCCTGCACCTGTTTATCCTGAATATTTCGGATGTGCGTGCATTCCCCCGGACTGCATCTGTAACCTTTATTGCCTTTATACAGCACTGTTGCTATACAACCAATGAGGTGCTGTGCTTCATCGCTACGGCCAGCGATGGGCAAAGCCTCTGCGCTTCCTGTGTGCCTGCTACAAATGGCCAATAACACTCTCTGGACTCTTGACTTGATGACCCTCGACGTTCTGACCCGATGAAGACCACGCCGTTTCGAAATGCCGGTTTGTAGACCGGCTGACTCTCTGGGAGTGTCTGCTACGTTCTGAGATGCCTGCCCCCCCGAGTCTCCCGAGCCTCTTCCCCCCCCCCCCACGGGAGGACTTTGGCGCTGTCCGTGGAGGTGGTCCGAGGGGAAGGGGTAGCAGCTCCTCCCCTGGTTCAAGCCGTCCTGGAAAATGCCCTCGGGGGGAATTAGCACGCCCCTGCCGAAATGTCTTTAGCCGGCAAATGGCTTGTTTGCAACCAGCTGTCATCTCGTCGGCATGTGGACGCCTCCTCCGGTGGAACCGGCGTCCTTTGAGCTCCCCCCTCTCTTTTCTCTCTTGCCTCCCTTCATCCCTCCTTTTCTCTCTCTTTCACTCCACGCCATCATCCCCTTCCAGCCCGTCATATTCCCTTTCCTGGTTTCTTTCCCTTTTTGAAGAACAACAGCAAAAAAAAAAAAAAAAAAAAAAAATCAGAAAATCTGGATAGTGTGTAGTTTGCAGTTCTTCTTTCCTTCTTTTTTTTTATTTTATAGCGTTTCTGTAATTTGTCAGCAAGCCTGTAGTTATAACCATGATAATTGCAGAGCCAGCGGTGAACTTTTATATTCTGCACTTTGAACCTCGGCTCTGCTGGACCATCCCGTCTCAGTTCCTGCTTTCCTTCGGCGTCGATCGCTCCTTTGGAAACGCGAGGCGCAGCGCGTCGCTAGCAGCCAGCAGGTTGAGCCTACTCTTTAAAATGTTTACGCTTCCCCGACCGTGTCGTAAAAAAAAAAAAGTTTTCAAATAGAATTTTGCTCTATTTATGTCTGGAAATTTCACACTGTGCAACAATATGACCCGAATACCCTCCGCTGAACATTTTATGACAGAAATCTTTTTCTGTGTGCATTAATTTTAGCCATTAGTGGTTCGTGAATTTTTTGTGGCGCTGTATCGTAAAGAATATTTATAGCTGTTTGGATCAGCGCTGCAGAGATTAGGCAGATCCATGAAAATGCTTTTTTTTTTTTTAAACTTAAAAAAAAAAAAAAGTTTGATTCTTTGGTGTCCTCCCCCACATTGTGTTATTAGTCATCCACCCTGAAGACCCTTTTTTGCAGATTTCAGGCTGGTTGTCTGTGCCAAAAGCTGTGTACATGGTCCAGCCGTTTCACCTGTGGGACGGGTGCGTGTGAGCGCTCAGCCGGTGAAATGGCCGCCTCTCATTCTCTCCCCCCAAAAAAAAAAACGCGTCGTCCCGCCTCGGGTTCCCACATTTTCGAGGCCCTACATTCATTCCGGCGCATTCTTCCTCTTTCTTTACCCAGGGCCAGCTCAGCGCCTCCCTAATACCCTTAATGAGACTGTCATGCAGAAAGACACTCACCCCTATTGTGTTGCGTTAGATACCATTTCACCCATGGCTTGTAATTAAGAAGGGATTGGATTGACAGGGATAGTTGTGGTGGTTGTCGGGGAGGGAGGGAGGGAGGGAGGGAGGGTGGGAGTGGGGGCGGGGGGGTGATGGCGGGCGATGGTGGGTAAAAGCAGCAAGAACAGAGCTCGATGTGCCCTGGAACATCTAAAAGGGCCTCTAAAAGGCAGCCGGATCTGATCCAACCGAGGGTAGGGGGAAAGGGGGGAATTGGGGATGCCCCCGCACCCCGGTTGGGACTCCCCCTCTCCCTCCGCCCTGCTCCAGTGGGGGGTTCAGTCCCCCCCCCCCCCCCCCCAGGCCTGAGCTGCTCTCTGAAGTGGCGGTCCGCGATCTCCTGCGCTGCCCGCCGGGTGGGGTTCTGCGCTCAGACAGGAAGCTTTTGTTTAACCGTGTCATCGTGATCTCACGGGCTGAAGGCGAAGCGTATCTCGCCTTCCTTTTCCTGGGCGAACCGCGCGGAGTCTGCTCGGCCCGAAGAAGAAGAAGAAGAAAAGAAGGGGGAAAAAGAAAAGAAAGGGAATAAAATGAGAACTTGCTCTCGGTGCTAATTTCAGAGTCTTTAGAAGTGCCTTAGCTGAGCTGTCAGCAGTCTCTTCTCTTATGACTCATGGTCATACATTACCCTGGGAGGTTTTTGCTGGAGTTTATGCAGGGTGAATGGAAAGAAAGCAGAGAGAGTTTTTGGCTTAGAGTCTGGGTCAAAAATGGAAACCCTCCCCCCCACTCCCCACCCCCCCATGAGGTACTCCTGTGGTAGATTAGATTTAAGAAGTTGTTGTTTTATGTGGTATTATGACCTGTCCGCTCACTTCCCCGGGCTTCTGGTTCTGCTTGTCCTGTCTTCTCTCCTTGCGGAGGTGGTAATTGGAGAAGGCAAAGATAGCCACTGACCTGAAGAGCCACGGTTGAGTTAAACTGGTGAAATATAGCCTGTCTGTGTGTTTGTGTGTGTGTGCGTGTATGTGTGCATGTCTGTGTGTGTGTGTGTGTGTGCACGTGTGCCTGCCTGTGTGTGTCTGTGTGTGTGTGTGTGTGTGTGTGTGTGTGTGCGTGTATGTGTGCATGTCTCTGTGTGTGTGTGTGTGTGTGTGCATGTGTGCCTGCCTGTGTGTGTCTGTGTGTGTGTGTGCGCTTGTGTGTGTGTGTGTGCATGTGCATGTGCATGTGTGTTTGTGTGTGTGTGTGTGCATGTGCTTGTGTGTTTGTGTGTGTGTGTTTATGTGCATGTGAATGTGTGCTGCCTGTCTGTGTGTGTCTATGTGTGTGTGCACATGTGCGCAGCCAGTGACCTGGTGCTGTTTGTTCCCACAGGGCCGTGCACGTGTGTGTGTGTGTGTGTGCGTGTGCATGTGTGTGTGTGTATGTGTGTGTGTGTGTGTGTGCATGTGTGTGTGTGTATGTGTATGTGTGTGTGTGTGTGTGTGTGTGTGTGTGTCTCTATGTGTGTATGTGTGTGTGCAGTCAGTGATGAGGAGCTGTTTGTTCCTGCAGGGCCGTGAGCGCGTGCGCGTTTGGAAGGCGGGGTTTCCATGGCGGACGTTGTGGAGAGCTCCGGGACCGGAACGCTGGGGCTGGAGGCCATGGACTGGCAGAAGCGCTGCGTCGCCCTGGAGATGCAGCTGCTGCGGTTCCGTCTGCAGGCCGGGAAGATCCGGGAGCTCCTGGCGGAAAAGGTGAGAGCGCGCGTGCGCGCGCGGAGAGAGCGGCGTGGCGTACCCGCGCACTGCGCCGCCGCTAACGCTAACGAGGAACGCCATCCCGCCAAAACACTTTCACTCTCTGCTCGCCATCTCCGCCACCTCGCAGTAAGACGTCCGGCGTTAATTAAACTCTTAACAGAGTTTATACGAGCCCACCTGGGCCACCGCGGACCCGTGTGAACTCTGTAAGAGTTGATTTAACACTGAGCGCTGTTTTCACAGCGCTGCTCGCTGCCGGTGTCCTAGTTCTCAGTTTTCACGGACTGTTCTTTGGGAACCCCTGGTTGGTTTGGGCTGATGCAGACGGCGGGACAGGTCTGTGTGATGGAGTAGCCCCCCCCCCCCCCCGGTCCCCACGTGCAACATTCTTCACGCTGTCGTAACGCATCGACTTCCACCGCTGTAAGAAACGGTTAAACTGTAAAGGCTTGGCAGGGAGCCAGGGAGGCGCGTTCGGAGAAAACCACTGAGTCGTGTGAGCGTGTATTTGAGCGAAAACACAGTTCTGTGCCTGTGTGTGTGTGTGGGCGTGCATGTGCGCGATCATGTGTTTCGGACAAAATGCCGTTTTTTTTTGTGCGCGAGTGTAAATCTATAATTTATAGCAAATACAACAAATGGAAAATTCCGTGGAAAAAACCAGGATGGAAAGTGTTTGCATAAACTTGCGGTTGGCTGAGGGCATCAGCTAACTAGCTCCTGCAAGCACATACAGTGCAGTGCTATTTATGTCTTTAACACCATGGCTAGTGCTCAGTGTTGTTATTTGCATGATTATAGGACAGAACAAAAATATCTATATCTCACTATTCCAGGTGGAGACATAATCAAGTGACCATGTTTACCTGGGTACAGAAGTACCAACTCTCAAAAAAGAAAAGAAAAGAAAAAGCCATTGGGTTTAGTCAGTGCTGAGCTTTCCCTTAAAAACAAGGCCAAACCCAATTAACTTACATTGTGAATTTTTTCCCCTCTAGAATAAGCTGTTGTGTGTAATTAGAAATAATGGTCAGTTTACTCACCGAGACTACACCCTGAAAGATTTTCATTGAGTACTCACTGTAAAAGCTTTATGTATTAATTCAATATGTATTTCAAAGGTGCTGTGTCTCTTGTTTTGTTTGTATAAAATTTGTCAGTGAAGTTTTTTTCTGTTTTATTGGAATATTTAATTTGGCACTTGTGTGTCATAGGAAAAAATGAAAAGGGTGTGGATGAAGCCAAAGGGTATTTCCATATTTTGTTTATTTACTTCTTAAACAACTTAAACAAATAAGCCACACTGTGCGTCATTAGGTTAAATCTAATATGGCTTATTGTGTTTTGCGCAATCCTTGATCCGAAACGTGCACGCTAGAGGAAAAAAACAAGCGAGGGCAAATAGCTGAGGCGGCCCGAATGGATCCGATCATCCTCGTTCTGTTGTGGTTCGGTCGGCAGGATGTTTACAATCCAAACGCAGATAATAGAGGAAGGGGGTTACTGACGGACACTCGAAGGAGCTCGTCCCATTGGTCGGTTTTCGTCTCCGCTCCTGTCAGTCTGGGACCTCGGGTCAACCCGGGACCCCATACTAATTTTTTGGGGGATTTTTTTTGTTTTTTTAAAGTGACCTTTTGGGTTTTGCTGTGGGGTTACTGGGGCAGGAAGGGAGCAGAACAGCGCTGTGCCGCCGCGACCGATCACAAAATAGCGGCTAAAAAAGAAAGGTACGGGGAGGAAAATGGGATCATGGCGAAGGGGTCGGTTGCAGCATTAGGGTAATGCTAGTATCAGGGTTTGTTCTGTTTTGCAAAATCCTTGATCCGAAACGTGCACGCAAGAGGAAATAACAAGCGAGAGCAAATTGCTGAGGAGGCTGGAATGGATCCGACGATCCTCATTCCGTCTTAGTCCAGCCCGGTCGGTTTTTTTGTATTCTGTAGTGTTTTCGTGGCTCTTGTGATTTTGCTGCAATAAGAGTTTCCCATCAGGGACGATAAAGTCTGAGCTGAACTGAACTGAACTGCTTTTGTGTGCACCAGCTGCTCAACAGGCCTCGCGTACGAAAACAACGCAGCCTGTCCAGCTCTGTGGATAATCTAGAGCAAGAGGACAGGCCTGGATTGAGAACAGACTGAGATGTTAGGATCCTGTTGGTCGTTAAAAATTTATTTGCCTGTGATCAAAGAGACTGCTTTATTAAACAGCATTCACAAAGGAAACCTATTTATCTATTTATTCAGTATCAATTTGGACATTTCTGAAAAACGCAATTTTAACTTTTCACAAGGTAATGAACTAGTCCTATGTTAAATACAGTCAATTTAATCGTTTACATGATATGGCTCCATCATAAAAATGTTGATTTGTGGCTGTTTTCACCTGTGTTTAACTTAGTTCTTTAACTTTTTGTGTATTAAAAAACAAGTAGAGAAAATGCATCACTTGCGTAGGCTCATATATCATCAATATTATCTTGTGTAAAAAATCTGAACATTTTCTGGAAGTTTCTTGTGTGGGAGTATCATAGTGTTTTTGTCATTGTACATAGGCTGTCCATGAATTAAGCACACGAATTACCAAAAAAAATTGGAGTCAGAAGTCTCACGTTTCCTGAGAGGTTAACGTATCCGTCTGATTGACTCACACAGACCACAGTCCTTAGGGACCCTGTGGTTTTTTCCCGGGTTGTTTATAGCTAAACGGTTTTGGGGCTATTTAGCATACTTTCTCCGTGCCTCACTGTAACGAACTGTGATTAATCTAATTAAAAAGGGTCGAGTCCCTTTGATGATCATACCGCATGGACCAGTGCGGTATTAAATTGTGCTCAAAGAGAGCTTCATCACCTCCAGCTTCTCAACAGAACCCCAGGAAGAAAATGTCCGCCAGCGAAGTCTGAGCCTTCCTTCCTGTGGTTGTAACCCCATTAAACGCGAACATGAGTCAAACCTGATTCATTTGTGACCAAGGGGACGTGAGGCACGGTTTGCTCTTTCCTGTTTCTGTAATAAAAAAAAAAAGGTTAGCTCACATTTTTTTGGGTTTTTTCGGATATCATTTCGGTTTCAGTGTATGTTTTTGACTGGCCCGGATAGTTTTTTTTTTTTTTGCATGTGACGAAGGATGTTTTTGATATTTAGAGAAGTCTCTGATGGCCGGTCCACTTTTAAATGGCAGTTATAAGTTATATATAATTGTAGTCAAAAACAAGAAAATACACTTCTGGTAACTAAAGTGGCTTGCACAGAAAGCTTCTGACCACAGGCTAGACATAAGAGCAAATCAATCTAATAGCGTTTATTTACTATTATAAATGTCACTTTTTATATTGAGCCAGTGCTTCCACGCCAGTACTTCTTCATGAGTTCAACAGTCTCAGGTTGCACTCGCCATCGGAAAGAGTTCCAACCGAGCATGGGATTAACATAATTTTTGGAAAATAATCTGGTAATATACATACGTACAAACTCTGAAAGTATAACGTCACTGTACAAGCTACTCCGGAGTTATTTGAAGTTTATTTTCCAGCTTTATATCACATGCCCCCCTCAATGGCCTAAACCTGACATTTTAAAGCTGGTAGTCATCAGAAATGTCTGGAAATATCCTTCATTGCATGTTAGAAAATGCCTGGGCTGTTCGAAGAAATACACTAAAACTTGAAATAATCAACAACAAAAAAAACCAAGAAAGTGAACTGTCCCTTTAAGGGGATCTCTAAAGGAAAGAGTGGAATACATGCACATAAAAGGGGTCATAATGACCTGTAGTGAGCGCAGACTGTAGTATTCTGTACCTTGTGACTGATTTTGGGATCAGTGCACCACACAGACCCTGCGCCTCTGCCCGTTGTTATTTTAAAAGAGGAAATCAAAAATCGCTCTGGGGAGCAGGGGCGAAGGGCTGACTCTGTTTCTACGGAAACCCACGTCCGTGGAATTAAAACCACAGGTGAGGGCGGGAGCGTCAGAGAGAGAGAGAGAGAGAGAGAGAGAGAGAGGAAGAGGAGGAGTAGGAGTAGGACTAAAGGCTAAACTGTGGTCTGCTGTGGAATGGAATGAAGTGGTCATTCACCCTGTGTGTGTGTGTGTGTGTGTGTGTTTGAGCGTGCGTGTGTGTGTGAGTGTGTGTGTCGGTTTGGTGTTTTTCTGTGTATATGCACGGACATGAAATGAACTGTTGCGCCAAGCTGAATTTAGTGCAGGGAGTTGTTTGAAGACTTTTGAAAAAAGCTCATTCAGCATTTAAAATGCTTGCAATCAATGGTAAAAAAAATAAATAAAATAAACCAAACTGTAATATAAGCCAGTGTTCATTTTCCTGTGTAAGTGAGCTCTCTCCTTTCCTGTGCTGAAGGCCACACTCTGACCTCCAAGGCTTTTCTCTCAGGTCTTCAGACAGGGCTGTAGCCGTCCAGCGTTTTTGCCCGTATCGACACTTTCGCGCGGTGCAATTAATGATTGAGCCGTGGCTCGCAGTAACCATTAATAGGCTTATCTGGGAGGATTAATGATTACAGGCCCAAAACGGGGAACTGACGATGGGTCCGGTGGAATTTGGGGACAGGATTGTCTGCAGGCAGAGGTGGCCCTTTAATTGCAGATTCAGAAAGGAGGAGGAGGCCTCCTTTGGGATTTGGTCTTGTTGGCAGAACCTGCTAACTCCAGCCACCTGGCTCTCGCCCTGCCTGGGGTGGGGGAGGGACAGACCGTGGCCTGCATTCAATCAACATTCGTCCTTAACTTTGACTAAATGTTTAAATGTACGCGTTTGCACGGACTCATTTTGCACGGAGTTAATTTTGGTGATTTAGTGAGGTTGCCAAACTGTTTTTGTGAAGGAAAGAAAAATATGATTGTTAATGATTAATTTAACTCTAACATAGTACATATGATTCCAGTAGAGAGTTGTAAGAGTTGATTTAACACTGAATTTTTTAGTGTTTCTGGCGCTGCTGTGTGTGGGAGTGGCCTGTGTGTGAGTGTGACCTGGAGTGGGAGTGGCCTGTGTGTGTGTGTGGCCTGCGGATGGGAGTGGCCTGTGTGTGGGTGTGGCCTGCGGATGGGAGTGGCCTGTGTGTGGGTGTGGCCTGTGGATGGGAGTGTCCTGTGGGTGGGAGTGGCCTGTGTGTGAGTGTGACCTGGCGTGGGAGTGGCCTGTGTGTGAGTGTGACCTGGAGTGGGAGTGGCCTGTGTGTGTGTGTGTGGCCTGCGGATGGGAGTGGCTTGTGTGTGGGTGTGGCCTGTGGGTGGGAGTGGCCTGAGAATGCTGGTGACTGAATGCTGGTGATTTGCATGCTGTGGTCTCTGCTCTCTTTAAGTGTGCTTAGTGTCACTCTAGGCCGGCATTGAGACCCATCACTGGTGCTGAAGGGTCGTCTGTCCTGACAACGCTATCAGCTGTCAGTGGATGCTGTTATCTGCCTCTGGGTTGGGGCTGTTATCTGCCTCTCTGGGATGGGGCTGTTATCTGCCCCTGGGATTGGGGGTGTTATCTGCCCCTCTGTGATGGGGCTGTTATCTGCCCCACTGCTGGGCGCTATCTGCGCCGCGGTTGAGGTGCTATCTTTCCCGGCTCTGACTGTTATCTCAGGCTGACTGTCTCCTTCGTTTTTTCTCTGTCTGGGGAGCTCAGCGCTCTGGGATAGACGGCCAATGAAAATGGAGCCTAGGAACCGTAGCGCAGACAGGGCGCTGCTTTTTGATATTTACAGCTCTGTGCAATCAGTCTCCTCACGTCTGCGCGTCGCCCTGTCAGGTACCGTACTTGACTTGTCTCCTGTTTAAGCTGCTAAGGAAGTCCTCTTGTTTTTTTTTTATAGCTCTTTTATGGTATCACCTTGCCATTGAACAGCGCCATTGACGCAGAATTTGAGAGAAAAAGGTTGCGGCCTACACTGCTCTGCTCTGCCGGGTTTGCTGTCGTTGCTTCTTCTGTGAGCTCGTTTGTGCGGAATTACAATGAAGTGAGTGACACCAAGAGCTGCCTGTTTTGGTGTTTTGCGGACTGAATGCTTGACCTCAGAGCGTGAAGATTGCCTTTTTGTGTCGCGTAAGGGCAAGGCCTTAAATCTTCTTTCTCTTGAGCCAGCAGGATTGACTCGATGTCTGTGGTGTTTCTTGGAGCTGACCCCTTTCCTCTGCTGAAGAAGAGGGCAGTTAACATAGTTAATTAAGTTCGCCAGCATCATTTTTTGAATGTGCAGAGGAGGAACGCACACAAAATTTCCCAGATGTGCACAGAATTACTAAACTGCCACTTTGTAAAGCAAAGCAATACGATTATTGCTTAGCAACTGAACTATAGCATGTTAACCAAGGTGAACTATGCTGGCCTCAGTTCAATAATTGACATATGAGAGTCCACTCTTAAAACATTTGCAGATAGTGGAGTGGGTTGGGTGCAGGTGAGGAAACTTTGGCTCTCTGGCCAGGGCTGGCCAAACAATGTGACCAATCGGGCGCTATTTGGAAACGTTTATACGGCGCCTTTAGAAATCCGGCTGGTTATTTTTTCCCCCCTCGAGCCTCGGCGTGGCGTTCCTCCTCCTGTGTCTGTGTCCCGCGTTCAGCCAGGCGTGCAGAAGGCGCTCGGCAGGTTCAGGTGAGGATACACGGGGCAGAAATTTGAGTTGAACGAAAGGGGATCCCCTCCTATAGTTTCTCAGCAGGCTGAAACATGCCATTGTAGGTCTCTCTCTTTCTCGCCCTCTCTCTCTCTCTCTGTCTCTCACTCTCTCTTTCATTCTCTCTCTCCCGCTTTCTGTCTCTTGCTTTCTCTCTTGCTCTTCCTCGCTGTCACGCTCTCTCTTGCTTTCTTTCTGGATACTGGAACTCTGGTTATCCAGGAAGACCCTGGATGGTGGGGGGGCAAAATATGTACCTCCACTCTCGGAAGAACGTGTTCCAAAAAGCTCCTCTGTGTCTCCATAGAGGAACCCTATTGGGTCCAAAGTAGTTCAACCTGGGGGAGCTTTCACACGTATCAAACCCACCATAGAGGGTTCAATAAAGAACCAAAAAACGGTTCCCCTATGGAAATGAGCCAAGGGCCCCAGTTCTCTTTTCCTGGAAGTGTGGGAGATCACACCTCGTATGAATGGCCCATTTTTCCTGCTGTCTAGCTGTAACCATTCCCCATTCACTTACGCCAGATTCCTTGTGGTTTCCCATGATTTCGCTGAAAATCCCTCTGATCCGAGTCATCTCCGGTAGCTGGCTGCGGCGGCGGTGGCCCGCTGACCTACTGAGCATGTGCGGAGGAGCCGGGCGACGCGGGTCTGCGTTCGGCTGCTGTGGCCCAGGTGATGAACTCCTGGGGGGGAGGAAAAAAAGAGGCACTGGAGGTTAGACGGAATATAGAGACTCAACTTTTTTTTTTCCCCCAAGAGTTAACGGCAGTCTGGGACTGAGGCCAAAAAGACCGGAGATCGTTCCGATCTGGGAAGACGCCAGAATTCGTTGTGAGGTCATGTGCTGCGGCTTCGGTGGGGCTGTTGCTGTGGCAATGCGACTGTGCTGCACAGTGCAGTTGTGCGGTTAGCTTTAGCTTCTGCTATTAATAAGCCTTTTATAAAACATTCATAAACAGCTTCTCGTCTTACTGTTAGAAAGGTATTACTACTTCATATAGAGAGAGCTCAGAGGTGTCGTGCAAAATATTATCTTTTATTAAAACTTATCTGTGCAGCATGTCACTTTATATCCACTGTCGTTAAACTCTCCACTTTCTTTGAAATGCAATTTAATATTTAGTATGTTTTGCCATTTAGTTTAAAACGCTAATGAATGTGTCTTTTAGATTATAACAAGAGATTTCCTGATCATATATTGCATTTCATAGATTGAATAGACAAGGGCAGAATTTTTAAGGTCATGCAACAACATAACTAATATATTTTTAGTCGAAACCAAAGATCACACATTAAAATAAGCATGAAATACTCTACCCCATTAGGACTATGAAAGAAAACAAATCTGCCGTTCCTTTCTGCCTGCTCTTCATTCCATTTCCGCTTTTACTGGAAAGTTTGCTGCTTTTGGATAAATAAAGGAATTTGGGAGGGAAAAATAATTGAAATGCATACTTTTTGGATAAATTCCAAAATTATATTTCGCCAGGACCATTTGCCCAAAGAAAACATAGTGTAGAGGACACCTTAAACTAATTAACCTTTAAATTATTATTGCAATGAGAA
>NC_057933.1:7613329-7620829 GCF_018555375.3 Anguilla rostrata | reverse complement strand
TGACATGGTGGTCTGATGGGGGAGGGCAACAGATATGTGAGAGTATCCTGTCTGAGCCTGTGGGACAGTGGGAAAGCAAGGGGGGGGGTGGGGGGTGGCAGAGGTGGTGGGAGGGTGGTTCACAGCATCACATCGCTGCTTTTTCGCTATGGCAACAGATGTCAGTCTCATTCCCATTCCGATGGCATGGGGCAGGGCCTGGCTGACCGGGTTTCCGTGCGTATATCAGGTTCACACAGGGATTCTGGGTCATCTAAAGGAGACGCGACTGTGACTGTGGGTGGCTCTGTTTACGGCGCTTGAGTTTACATGTGTGTGCGTATGGATCTGTACAGTGGCTGCTTTATTGAGCTGTGTTAGGCCCTGGAATGTCTGGATTAAGGGGCATTTCTCTTAAGTAGTCTGTGACTCGCACGGGCATCATGTAGGGGTCATATAAGGGTGAGTGAGTCAGACCCTTCCTTGACCCACTGTGCCAACTCAGCCACTTTTTTTAAAGCAACCAACCAACTCCCACTCTCTCCCATCTTCTCCCACTCTTCCCCATTGTCTCCCACTCTATCCCTCTCCCTTCTACTCTATCCCACATCACCCACCCACTTGTACTCTTTCCCACATTCTCCCACTCTCTCCCTCCATGTCTTACCCACTTCCACTCTTTCCCTCTCCCTTCTACTCTATCCCACATCACCCACCGACTTGTACTCTTTCCCACGTTCTCCCACTCTCTACCTCAACCTCCAACCCACTTCCACTCTTTCCCACTCTCTCCCACATTACCCACCCACTTCCACTCTTTCCCACTGTCTCCCACTCTATCCCTCTCCCTCCCACTCTCTCCATCCCTCTCTCTCTCTCCATCTCTCTCCCTCCCACTCTCTCTCTCTCCCATCCCTCTCTCTCTCTCTCTCTCTCTCCACCCCTCTCTCTCTCTCTCCCCATCCATCTCTCTCCCTCCCACTCTCTCTCTCTCTCTCTCTCTCTCTCTCTCTCTCTCTGTCCAGATGCAGGAGCTGGAGCAGAGGGTGACGGAAGCTGACCAGCGGGCGGAGAACGCTGAAAAGCAGGTGAACGTCCTCTTCTCTCCTCCCTTCTTCACTCCCCCCTTCTTCACTCCCCGTTTCTCTTCATCTGTCTCTCGATCAGCTCTGTTGATTAAATGCACAATTGGGGATTTGATCTGAACCTCGGTTCATCTGTCAGTTGGTTCAAACCACACATTCGTCTCCACTGGGTTTCTGGGTATCTGAGTTTTTTGTTGGTGTTCAGGCTTCAGGCCATCGACCTCAGAACTGCTGCCAGGCCCCTGCGGGCCATGGGAGTTTCCTGCTTCCGTAATGTTAGCTTATAATTTGGAGGCTATTTGTTGCATTTCCTCTCACCCTTTTTAGCATGATTAAATGCTGGATGTTTTAATTACTGCCAGCCATTTTAGATACACATTGCTTAGCTTGTTACAATACACAATATCAGTGAAGAGTTCCCAGACTGGAATGAAGGCCTGGTCCTTGGTCCTTGCCCATTGCCCTTGGCATCAGACCTCTCTTTCCAGATAAAATAACACTAGGTGGGTTCTGTCCATGGATATGAATAAAGCAAGAAGCCAGCTAGCTATGTCAAATGTGCAGAGATGAATTTTATTATCCATCTATGGCAAAGGGTGAAATGAGTTCACCCTATCTTTATATATTAAAAAAACACACATGAAATAATAATTGGTTACTAAACAACGCCTCACGTTTATACCAACACACAGAATTGCCAGAGTGCCTGTAAAATATCCCTTCTCATTTAGCAGGGAATCTAGCAGGGGACTGAGCACTCTGGTTGCGAATTAGGTTTAAACTGGTGTTTGCCCAAATGGACTTAATTGTAAACTGGTGTTTGCCCAAATGGAATTAGGTGTAAACGGGTGTTTGCCCAGTTCTGGTGTGAGTGTGAAAGCCGCATGGCAGGGCTTCGCTGGGGGGTCTGCAAGGTTTTATGGGTGACTTGCACTTAGCGGTCAGTTAACAGCTCAGGTTTGACCTCAGGGACTGGTGTGAGAAGCCTAATACCCTACTCCAGCAAAGCTGCTGAGATGCAGGAGACCTCACTCACAGATTGAAGGAGGCCTCACTCACAGATTGAAGGAGGCCTCACTCACAGATTGAAGGAGGCCTCACTCACAGTTTGATGAAGACCTCACTCACAGTTTGATGACGACCTCACTCACAGTTTAAAGGAGACCTCACTCACAGTTTTACTGGGTCCTGCTTGCCTGCTTTCCTGCCCTGCCTCTATGCTACAGGATACCTCCACTCAAGCGCTTGGGGGGGGGGGGGGGGGGGGACTTAAGGCCATTCATGCACAATAAAACAGAGTGTTGAGGTCATTCAGGAAGGGGGACCAACTTTTGTAGCTTAAGGTGGGGGGAGTTTGGGTTAGATGGTGGTGGTGGGGGGTGGGGGGTGGTTGCAGGGGGGTTGTGGTAGAGCGTGTTTGAAATACTAGAAAGGAGGTATGTGGGAGTTGTTATGTTGGCTGTGGTACACTGGGGGCTCTTGTGAAGGCCATGAGGCTATGGGTGTGCGTGTATGGACGTACGCCCATATATGGTATTCCAATCTAGAGCGCCCCTGTAAACCAGAACAATCTGTGAATTTCTTCTACAGTCCAGTCCAGTCCTCAGGGCTTTGGTCCTTCTTCTGTTCCCTCTGTTCCTAATTGGGTAATGGCTCTGTTAGGTAGAATTCCAGGTGTTCATCCGTCACTAATTTAAAGGTGCCCTGCAACCCTGAAACAGCAGACCTACTGCCTTCACAGACTGGGGCTATCATTAATTGTTCCCTCTCTCTGATTCTCTCTCTCTCTCTCTCTCTCTCTCTCAATCAATGACTCAAACTTTATATAGCACCTTTCATACCAGATTGCAGTATAAAGTGCTTAACATTCTCTTCTTATCCTTCGCTCTGAAATTCTGCTTTTTCAACTTGGGAGGCCTACAAATTTATTATCTTATAATGTAGTTAACTGAATTATTTATCCAGTCATATTTGATGCAAATGATTGTTTGGTTGTTGGTCGCTAAAAACTAATGCATAAGAATGCAATATAAATGGAACCTGCTTTGCACGGTAGTGTAGTAACTGGGTTCATAACCAGAGGGTTGTAGGTTCCCAGGCATAGTTTAAATGTTTTACTGGATAGCTATATTTTCCAAGCTAATAACTGACATAATCATAGCCGTGATGCTGAATGCCTGCAGTCTCAGAAACAGGTCATTTTGATGTGATTGATGATGCGTTACAGGTACATGTGATGGAAGCGAAGCTGAAATCGGCCAACCTACAGCCCAGCGAATCAGAAAACTCGTTGTACAGAAGGTATCAAGAACTGACAAATCAGGTGCAAGAAAAGGACATGGTGATAAAGAGGCTGGAACTCCAGCTGGAGAAGCAGGTATGGAGATCATTTCAGTTGAAAAAGAAACTACATTCTGAAGTTCTAGTCAGTTCTGATGTAAAAATGGATGTTTCTCCTCTTTTTTATTGTACAGAACTTGGTTCGAGCTCAGGAGGCAAAGATCATAGAAGAAAAGGCAGCCAAGATTAAAGAATGGGTCACCTTCAAGTTCAAAGAGGTAACACTGCTTAAGTCTTAAATGCTTGACTATCCCTTGAAAATTTGTGTGGCTTGGTTGAACACTTCAATGGATTTGTCTGGACATGACACCAAAATAGCCTGCACACTCACATGTGCATTCTCTGAGCTGTTTACACACTGCCAACTGATTCTATTGATTAAAAGTGACATACTCTGTCTCTCACTCCCCCCTCCCTCTCTCTCTCTCACTCCCCCTCTCATGGTTCCAGATGGAGATGGAGAACCACCAATTGAAGATGGCTAACACCAAGCAGGCAGAACAGATTCTGGCACTCAAAGACAAACTTCAAAGTGAGTTAATCATTTGTCGACCCCGGAATTCTCTGGTAGCTGTCCCTCTGAAGAATAACCTCCCAATTCTAGAACACTGTGACTTGTTACAATGTTTCCTCTTTGCATCCTTTGACAACTCAGTCTTTGGGTGACCATATATGCTGGCATATGATTTAATGGGCTGTCAACCCCCCCCCTCCCCCCTGTCTCCTTCCCCTCTTAGCTCTGTTGGAGTGCCCCATGTCTTCTGGAACGCCAGCGTCTCCGCCTGCGGACTCTCACCTGGTTCCCTGCAGCCCCCTGTACCCCCCGAGCAGCCCTGGGTCCCCCACTGCCCCGGAGGAGAGCTGGAGGCAGCCTGGTTCCTGCCAGACCCCTTCATTCACAGTCAACAGCCCAGGTCACTGTCAGCCCGTTCAAGCCTATCCCCTTAAGCCTTCTCTGCTACCTCGGCTATTATGTACGCATTTGTTTATGTTTGTGCAGCAGTTTTGTTCTTTGATAACAGTTTATTCATTAACTAATTGAAAATGTTAGCCCGGTTTTTCTTCTTCTTGTCTTCTCATTTTATTACATTTTATTTTATTATTTTATTACTGACCCCCGTATGCGTTCCTTGTGCTTACCACACAGAGGTGAAGAAGAAGTTTTTGGAGAACCCCGGCTGTGGGTCCCACGGGGTCTTCCTGACCTCCTCCTTGATGAGATCTCCATGCCATGACAGAGGTGACCCCCTCTCCCTGGGCTGCGGCTGGGACGGGCCCACACAGGACAGGGAGGACCCGGGGGCCATGGTGGTGGTGCCAGAGGCCCATGTCCCTGGCCGGGGCCGGGAGGGAGTCCCAGGATTTAGGGGGAGTGAGGGGGCCTGTGAAACAGCAGAGGGCCTCTCCCCCAATAGGTCGCACCCTGAGATGGGCCGGGGCAGGCAGGAGGCAGGGTTTGTGTCGGGGGCGTCGCCAGGCTCGGAGCGGGACCACTCCTCCGACGAGCTCAACAGCAAGTTCCGGTCCCAGCGGCTGCACTCCTCCTCCTCGTCCAGCGAGGCCGCCCCTCCCAGCCCCCCGGGAACGCCCGCCCTGGCGCCCAAAACCCCGCCCCCGTCCCCGTTCTCCGCCTCCCTCCCGCTGGTGCCCCTGGCCTTCCCCTCCGGCAGCAGCATGACCCTGCCCAAGGTGCGCACCCCGCTCACGCCCCGCGACAGCATCCAGCTGGTGAAGAAGCACCACAGCCAGCCGCAGCCCGGGTTTGAGAAGCTGCACCAGGTCAACGTCAGCATCGACATCGCCTCCCCAGACCTCCTCCGCCCCTGCCACGCCCCGCCTGCCCCCGCCCCCGGACCCGGACCCGGACCCGGACCCGCACCCCAGCAGGTGGAGGAGACGGACATCGACGAGATGCCCGACACCATGGAGGTGGTGGAGGGGACGGAGGTGGGCGGAGCCTCCCGCGACCCAGTCTCCCTCATTGGCCTGCCGGAGGAGCTGGAGTTCCTGGACCCTGACATCCTGAAACCGCCCACCCCTCCCCTGCACCGCTTCCCTTCGTGGGTGAGCGGAGATGAGAGGGGGATTGCGGAGGGAGGGAGGGAGAGAGGGAGGGAGAGAAATTTACTGTTTACAATGTCAGCAGTTAGGGGATGCCTTTAAACCAAAGTGAGTTAAAGTAAATGCATTTACTGTAACTGGAAAACCACCACTAATCTAATCTAATCACATCAAATCAAATTAAATCAATTTTATTTGTACAGTTCTTTTTACAGAAAGCTGTCACAAAGACGCTTTACAGAGTGGCAGAAAAGAGTGAAAACAGAGCAAGAGCACTAGAGTTAGAGATCAGGAAAGTGGCAGTGAAATCATAGAGATTCCGCAAGACCTGCAAAACAGAGAGAAAGGTGTTGGGGTTTTTTTTTAATCTTTTGGCTCCACACTGTAGAGTCCTGATTGTTTGATAAAACAGCAACTCCTGTGGCCTTGCCTGTAGACGTGTCTCCAAGGTGTCTGTCTGGCTTTGGGTTCGATAGCCGCGAGAGAGAGAAATTCAGGGTGAAAAAACTGATATCAGCAGGAGAGACAAAGAAAAACATCTGAGATAATGTTTTTAAAAAAATGCTTGGATTTCAAATGCTTGGAGTAGCATAGGAATGCCTGTAATGCATAGGAGGAGTAGGAAGGATCATTTTAGGAGTTACCCCCAGAACAGCTCATGCATATTCATTAGCTCATTAGCTCTGAAGTTCTGCACGTGCTGATTGGTGCGCTCTCGTCTTCCAGGAAAGCCGAATATACGCGGTGGCCAAGTCCGGGATGAGGGTGTCGGAGGCGGCCCCTGGAACCTGGTCCCCGAGTCGAGGTGAGGCTGCGCGCGGGGCTTCCACAGTTCCGTCCTCAGCGTTTAGACGTTTCCTCCGCATCGAGCCATAAGGACGCGGTCCTGCACCCCTTCGTGTGGCTGTAACCCTCAGTGCCAGTATGAAGGATCACATACCCCCTTACCATACCCCTCACCAGTGGTCAAATGGTCCACAGTAAATGTTCAGTGTTAAATGAACTCCTACAGAGTATATGTAGTCCCAATTGGATGCATATGTACTCTGTTATAGTTGAATCAACACTGAACATTATACTGTGTCAGTGGTCAAATGGTCATTGTGAATATGTAATATTTCGTATACATTCACTATTCTCTACCTGTCCCTGGAAACGCTTCTCAATGCATCCTGTATTTAGAAATCTATGCTATTTTTAGAAGCACAGACAGGTCTAAAGAAACTTAGAAGAACTACAGTTTGAAAATAGACAGCCAAAGAAAGCATAATCATAATCATAACCCCAGTTTAAGCAATTTACATGTGAAACTTCAGTGAGCACTACAGAGCACTAATCGTTCTTTTTACATTATAGGAAAGCGCAATCATGTTAATCGCATGTCTAAGTCTTTCAATTACAGACATTTTAATTACAGTTATTGAGAAGATGAACCATTGAAATGTTTTTCAGCCTGATTCAAATTGACCTAAATTGCATGACATTCGTGAGTCTTCATATTTATACGAATTTGATTTAGACTCGGGATTTACATTGCATCAACAATGGCATTTATGTTTATTTTTTAAGTAAACGACATATTTCTTTATCTCATTGTTGAGAATTGAGTTGGTATGCATGTGTACATTTTCACTAATGGTTTATCTTGGCTAAGCCAACCCGCAGTTCATTACATCTGTGGGCTTCACAGAAGCACATCATCCTACTCTGTAAATCAGCTGTTAACCTCCGGGGCGTCTTGCATTTTGACAGACACACACACACACACACGCACACACACACATGCACACACACACACACACAAACCCACACAAGCACGCACAAATGCATGCACGTACGCACACTCATTCACGCACACACACACACACACACACATCACAGCACACACACACACGCACACACACACATCACACACACACACAGCACGCATACACACACACTCATTCACAAGCACACACACATACACACACACACACACACACACAAGCAGCTACACACATCACACACACACACGCACACACACACACACACACAC